>NC_086445.1:358491048-358647242 GCF_028390025.1 Pseudophryne corroboree | reverse complement strand
GTCAGCAGCAGCTTCCTGGCGCATTGTCTATTTATCCCTTCCAATTGCCCTCTCTGGCTGCGCACCCTAAGCTACTCCTGCCGCTGCTGTAATGTTTACAGTGCTACAGCTCTTAGCAGCGCTGGAGACCTAGGTGCGAGCACTGAGAGGGGGATCTGCAGTCTAACGTCCGCCGGCGGGAGCGCCTTATTATACATATCTACCCGCTCGCGGACCCTTTCTCTTGCACACGGCCCGCTGTTACCGGCTCGTGGCCCCCTCTAGTATTGCACACGGCTCTCTGTTACCGGCTCGTGGCCCCCTCTAGTATTGCACACGGCCCTCTGTTACCGGCGCGCGGGTCCTCCCCCACAGCAGCAACAACCCTTAAAACCCTATCCACTAGTATTATTATTAAACCCACCTCACCCATCACTGTGCTATCCTGCCCCTTCACCAATCCATCAATACAGCTCCGATGGGTATATATATATACATATACAGGCACAATAAATGTACACGTTACCCTACTGTTTATAAAACATATATACATCTACTATTCCCACATATAAATTTCATTAACATATATATACATATTACCAAAATACAATTATATCAGTTTATAACCTCTATGTCTATTTATACATATATATATATATATATATATATATATATATATTATATTATATAGCCTGATATAAGGCTACATTCTCCCCCTGGTGATCCATGATCCAGTATAGATTATCTGCTGGATCACCACCCTACTACGTAAATAATCATACCTTAAGCTCTCCCTGTCTTATGTTTAATAAGGTAATCATTAAAAATATGGCCATAACAATACAGTGCTAGCATGTGTCACCCTAGGTATATTGCATGGTATCCCTAGTTGGTCATATGTAAGTATAGTAGGGGGCCGACACATCCTTTTTGGCCTATCCCACACCTGTTCCTCTTCTATCTCACTATAAAGATGCGAAGATCTATCGGAATTATCTGATACTCTCCTGCTTTCAGTATCATGATATTCCAGATGTTCTTCCCAAGGGTTATTATCACTGAGCTTTTGGATGTTACCTTCCACATGTCCTAGAGAACCCTCAGTAACATGTTCATCAGTAAATTTGTCAAAACCCAAACAGTCATCCTTATAATAATACCCTTGTACCTCTGACTCATCATCTATGTCATCCACAATACTTAATTCATTATGTATTACATTTCTATTTCCCATTCTTTCATTAGTTGTGCAGGTATTATCATTTAATTCAAGCCCTTCTAACCGAACTTCTTTCCCTATAGGTAATAGATGCTGCCTGTGATATGTCAGTATCCTGTTTTCTCCTGACTCAGGCTTGATCTTATATACAGGTAAGTTTGAAAGTTTCTCAACAATCACGAAAGGATCTTCCCTCCACCTATTTGAAATTTTAAACTTTCTAGGTGTCCCTAGGAGTCTCAGTAAGACTCGATCCCCCGGAACTAACTCATGATCACGTATTCTCCTGTCATATCTGGTCTTATTTTTTAATCCCAATTTCCTGGCTGCACATTCAGCTATATCATAAGCCTCCTGTAGTTCCTCCCTTAACTTCTTTATGTATTTTAGGTGAGAGATAGCAGGTTTGTCACTAGTGGATATCCCCATACATACATCTATAGGAAGCCTGGCTTCCCGACCAAACATTAAGTAGTAGGGAGAATACCCTGTGGCTTCATTTTGTGTACAATTATATGCATGTACTAAACGGTCAGTATGTCTTTTCCAGTACCTTTTATCAAGAGGATTCAATGTTCCCAACATATCTAACAAGGTTCTGTTGAACCTCTCAGGTTGGGGGTCACCTTGTGGATGATATGGGGTTGTCCTTGATTTAGTTATCCCACAAATTGCACAAAGCTCTTTTATTAGTTTACTTTCGAACTCTCTACCTTGGTCAGAGTGAAGTCTGTTTGGAAGACCATAATGGACAAAAAATTTGTTCCATAATGTGTTTGCTACGGTAGTTGCCCTTTGATTTGGTGTTACGTAGGCCTGGGCATATCTGGTAAAATGATCAGTTATCACTAATATGTGGCATTTCTTTCCTGGCTCTACTTCTAGTGTCAAAAAATCCATGCATACCAAATCCAAAGGCCCATTACTGTTAAAATTTACTAAAGGGGCAATTTGCTTAACTACAGTTTTTCGAACTATACAATTTCCACAGTTTCTACAATAGTCTTCTATTTCTTCCCTCATTCCTGGCCAATAAAACCTATCGGATATTAACTTAAAAGTTTTATCACACCCTAAATGGCCATGGTCATTGTGCAAAGCTTTCATCACTATATTTCTGTGCTTTTTAGGCAGAACTAACTGTTGCCTTTCACTTCCTCCTTGTTTTTTAGTTACACGATATAAAAGCCCATTTGTTAAGAATAACTTGTTCTTCTGTCGTTCAAATAACTTAGCTTCTTTGGTAACTAGCGAGGGCTTATGATCCCAACTCTGTGTCATTTTTACTATTACATCTCCTATATCTGGATCTTGATTTTGATCAGCTTGTATTTGACCTCTCCTAAATTTTGGCAATCCTTCTAGCTCCAAATTACTCAGCCAGCAGTATGATAATGGAAGAGCTTTGGAAGTGGCTCCTAAAGAACTTAACATTTCTCCTGGCATCATTTCTCCAATTTGTATTTGATGACATATCCCTTTCACATCTCCCATAGGCACTTCAATCCATTCATCTTCAACATCACTGTTGCCTTGGTTGGGGATCCTGGACAGTGAGTCAGCATCAATATTATTAATCCCTGGTCTATATTTTAAAGAAAAATTGTATAAGGCCAATGATGCAAGCCATCTGTGTCCAGTAGCATCGAGTTTTGCTGTTGTTTGTATATATGTTAAGGGGTTATTGTCAGTGTGTACCTCAAAAGGCACACCATATAAATAATCATGGAATTTTTCTACTACACACCACTTTAAAGCTAAAAATTCCAACTTATGTGTAGGATAGTTTCTTTCACTAATGGATAGGCCCCGGCTAGTAAAAGATACAGGTTTCAGTTCACCTTGGTACTTCTGATATAATACCCCTCCTATTCCTTCTTGTGAAGCATCTGTGTGAAGCACATATGGAAGGGATGGATCAGCATATGCTAAGACTGGAGCACCAGTCAGTTTTTCTTTTAAAGCTTGAAAAGCTATTTCACATTTATGGTCCCATCTATTTCCGAATGGTTCACTTGATTTGAACCAATGATTGGAGATTGCTTTATTGGCTTTCTTTTTATTATTTGGAGGATAACCCTTAGTCAAGTCAGTGAGAGGCTTTGAAATTTTAGAATAATTTGGGACGAAACGGCGGTAATAACCGCAGAACCCTAAAAATGATCTAAGTTCTTTCAATTTAGTTGGGCGGGGCCAATTCTTTACTGCATCCACTTTGGCAGGGTCAGTGGACACCCCTTCCCTCCCTACAATGTGTCCCAAATATTTCACAGAGGACCTACATAGTTGGCATTTATCAATGGATAGCTTCAATCCTCCCTCTATTAATCTATCCAACACTTTTAATAGTCGGGAGTTATGTTCAGCAAGGGAATTTCCAAAAACAATAATATCATCTAGGTAGACAATAACTTCTCTGTAGTTCATATCCCCTATAACTTTCTCCATAGTCCTTTGAAAGGTAGCAGGTGCTCCCTTTATACCTTGCGGCATCTTCAAGAATTCAAAGAATCCCAATGGGCAGATAAATGCTGTTTTTTCTCTGTCTTCTGGGCACATAGGGATCTGATAAAATCCATTTCTTAGGTCGAGTACAGAAAACCACCTGCTTCCTTGTAAGCAATCCAATGCCTCATCAATTTTTGGAACTGTGTACTGATCTGGTACAGTTCGAGAATTCAGTGTTCTATAATCCACACACATACGGATTTTTCCATTTTTTTTTTTTGCTATTACAATTGGAGAGGCATATGGACTACGGGACTCTATAATGATTTGGTTCTCCAGTAATCCCTTCAGATGTAACCGAACGTCTTCAAAGTCCGCAGGTGCTATCCTACGGGAGCGCTCTCTAAAAGGACTTGTGTCATTTAACTTTATGCTATGCTCTACTCCTTTTGCTTCTCCTAAATCCCATTCTCCTGTTGAGAATGCTTGTTTCCTGCATTCTAATTCCTTGATTAAAAAGGTCTGGTCTTCTTTTAATAGGTCACTTTCCTGAAAACAAACATCAAATTCGTTCATACTTTCGCTAAAATTTATTTCTGGTTGCACCAGTAATGTATGTCCTACATCTACAACTCGCCCATCTTCATTCTGGCACCAATTTGATAGTGCTTGGTATAGCTGGGTGTTAGTCCCCACAATCACAGGGGGTCCATTTCTTTCTCCCTGAATTTCAGGACATATAAGAGCAATAAAAGGTACTTCTAAAGGCTCTTCAGAGTTTTTCCTATCAAATTCAAGGGTTACTTGTACATATCCTAAGTAGGGATATTTTTCAACACTTAATCCCCAAATGACTAACCCACTGAGTGGTTGTATGGGTATATCTGATATATGATCATTATACCAAGTTTCAAAGATTATAGACACCTGGGATCCACTATCTAAAAGTACCTTACAGTTATTTCCATTAATAGATGCAGGAACTATGGGAGTAGGCCCCAATAAACCCTCTGGCACTTTTCCATTCCACCAGGAATTCCCCATTGCACAGAAGCTGACTTCTAGGGGGACTGTGAGGGGTTCACAGCCCTCCCCTGTTCGTTTCCCTGCCCCGTAGAATTTCCTTGATGTGCGTTATAATTGGTTACAGGAGTCCTTGAAGATGATCCATCAGTATTAGCATTACATTCAAAGGCTCTGTGTCCTATCCTACCACATCTAAAACATCCTCTTCCTCTATTATTGTAAGAATTTCCCCTTCCAATACCTCGATCGGATGAATTGTTATTACTCCTCTGAGAAGAATTTCCTGAGTTTCGGCTACTTTGAGAGGATATAAATTGCTCTATTTTCTTATTTTGCTCCTCTATCATTTTAACTATTTTATCTTCTAAAGGATTTATTTCTACAGAGGGTTGAACAACTTTAACTTTTTTTACGGTTTTTTCTCTCATTTCAATTAGTACTTCTTCCTGCTTTATTTCTTTTAACAATTCATTAAAAGTAAGAATAGGTTCCCTTGTTCCTGAGCATCTAAATTTATGGGCTACAGAATCAGTTGTCAATGCTCCCCTCAGTAACTGTTTCATTCTGCTTCTATCCACTTCATCCCGTGTAATTCCACCTTTTTCTACTATCTTGTATAAAAGTTTGTCCAATCTTATTAAGTACGTACTTAACTTTTCTCCAGGTTCCTGAAACGTATGATGTAATCTAGATGTTAAATCCCCTACATCTTCTAACGTACCATAGGCATAATCTAGAGCCTCGAAATACGTCTCAAGAGTAGCTTGAGGATTACTTCGTCTAGCTGCTTGTATTATTCCCATGGCGGGTCCCCTTAGGCTTTCAACCACTCTTTGTCTTTTTATTTGATCAGGGCATTGCCATTCCTCAGCTTGTTGAACAGCAGCTTCCTTCCACGATTCGTACGTTTCTTCACCCAGTGGTACAGGCACCGTCCCAGAAAATATTCGTAATCTCCTGTAGCTCCCTTCATAGTGCCAGCGTTCTAACTGGGTAACTACTCTATCTACCATCGTCTCAAACTGTGACCCATCTACATTTGCACCATTTCCTTGTGTATTACTATGTGCATTTTCCCTTTCAGGGGTATCCCTAGAAGTGGATATATGTGCATTACTAGCTTCCTCATCTTTCTTCTTAGGCCAGATAATATGCCACCTCCTCCCAATTTCCTCATTTGCCATTATCATTATTGGTATCATACATGGGTCTAGTTCCCTTTCAGTCTCTATTAATATGGCTATTTCCTCTCTCCATTTATCCACAATTTTAGGTCTTTTGACCCCATATAATTTGTCTATAATTGTTCTTATGACTTCTTCATCTGAAAATTCAGAGAAATTCCCTCCTATTGCTATACATTTTTTAGGATTTTTTTCTTTTTGCAAACACCAAGTGTATATATCCTCTCCTGTTAAATTTTCCATTTTTACTAAGATCGTAATCTCAGCAGCAATGCCTCCAAATGTAACCCCCCCTTTACCGCTCTAACTATAGGTGCTAGGTCTCTCACCAAAGGGATGGTTACTCTATCTAGTAATGTGCCTCCACCCAAGCTATTGATGGACTACAGGCTGCCTGGGATGCCTGAATTCTGGTAGTATGTAAATTATAGTAATTATGTTATCTCTAGATGAATGTCAATTAATACATATTACTCATGTACCTGTTCTTTTCTTCCAGTTCTTCAATCAACGTCCAGCAACAGCAGATGGTAAGTATAATATTTTTAATAAAAGATAACACTTCCCACACACATATATATGTATATTCAAATATATAGTTTCCTAGCTACCCCACCTTCCTATACAATTTAATTGCATGCAATACAAAAAAACTATATGGTTTAAACCTCAATAAATGAGTGACCCGGGTACTCTTAATGAAATAGATAGTGCACTATTAGGGCCCATAAAATTCATAAAAGTAATAACAATTTAACATTACACTGAAATAATAACATCTTCCTTTAGTGACTTTCAATATGTTGATGAATTGTTCAGCTCAAGGTAGAATGTTACTGTTGCAATTTCTGTTCTGTAGAGTGTCACTTATGTATCCTTTTCTCTAGCTAAATAGAAAGTATCTATTCCTTCAAGTTGGCTATCTCTTTTCCACAATAAAAGTATGCTTGTATCTACTCAATATTATATCCAACTCCTCTGTGAGGTTTATCTCTGGTGGTTTTGTCTCTTAATGCTGAACAATGCTCCCATTTACTTTTACTGTATAAATGTCCTTTTAACTCCTCTGAGGCTTTGTTTTTAAACTGTCTCTTAAGCGATGTTTTCAGTAAAGATATTAAACAAAATATATTAACAATCTTGGTTGTTTCTTAGTCTTTATCTCCTGGCTCTATGCTGTAAATACCTTAATAAGTTTCATATGATGTCATGGGGATAATAACAGTAACCTGGGTTCCACGGGCTCCTAAGAGTACTCTTTACAGTACATCAATTCACTGTACTTATTCAGGTACTGCCGGCTTTCTTTCCCCTTTACTGGTATTAAAATTAGGCAGTTTACATAGAGACAGTCAGTAACTGTAGAGGTAATTATTTGACTAGTTCATATATTCATGTTACCCCCACTCACTGGAATCATGCAGGTTGTTCAACTTCTCCAGGGCACTACCCAAATACTGTGTTACCAGAGAAAAGCACTAGGAGTATAGAGTGGCTATTATCCGCTATGCTCTCTATATTAGTAAACTGCTGCCTTAATAGTCTATGGTCACTGCTTAGTGCTGCTGCTTCTATCCTAGTATAAGTTAAATGTTCCTCAGCTTATTACTGTCTGCTGTGCATAGTATTAAGTAAGTGGTAGCTTTGTTTTTCACTTACATATCCACAGCACAACGGTACTGCTCTGAGTGCTCCCCCGACTCCTCCTCTGATCAGCAACTGTCAGGCAGGCTCCGCCCCTCTACTGCTTATTGGGCCTCTGCTTCTGCTCTGCCTCTAGAGGGAAGGGTAAGCTAATTCTGCCGTTGGCGTCAGTGTTGCCATGGCGCCATGCCATCACCTCCGATGGATCCAGCCTTGCACCGCCGCTCACCCGAACATCACCGTCGGCACAACACCACAGCGGCGGCTCCTGGCGCGATCTCCGCCTCTCCACCTGACACCTCAGCGATAACAAGGTCAGTCAGCAGCAGCTTCCTGGCGCATTGTCTATTTATCCCTTCCAATTGCCCTCTCTGGCTGCGCACCCTAAGCTACTCCTGCCGCTGCTGTAATGTTTACAGTGCTACAGCTCTTAGCAGCGCTGGAGACCTAGGTGCGAGCACTGAGAGGGGGATCTGCAGTCTAACGTCCGCCGGCGGGAGCGCCTTATATATACATATCTACCCGCTCGCGGACCCTTTCTCTTGCACACGGCCCGCTGTTACCGGCTCGTGGCCCCCTCTAGTATTGCACACGGCTCTCTGTTACCGGCTCGTGGCCCCCTCTAGTATTGCACACGGCCCTCTGTTACCGGCGCGCGGGTCCTCCCCCACAGCAGCAACAACCCTTAAAACCCTATCCACTAGTATTATTATTAAACCCACCTCACCCATCACTGTGCTATCCTGCCCCTTCACCAATCCATCAATACAGCTCCGATGGGTATATATATATACATATACAGGCACAATAAATGTACACGTTACCCTACTGTTTATAAAACATATATACATCTACTATTCCCACATATAAATTTCATTAACATATATATACATATTACCAAAATACAATTATATCAGTTTATAACCTCTATGTCTATTTATACATATATATATATATATATATATATTATATTATATAGCCTGATATAAGGCTACATAAATATAACCTAAATGCCCATCTCAACAAGCCCTTAATGTGTATTAGAGCATACTAGACTAATATAATCCCAGATTATTTGTACATATTATTGGCATGCACAATGTCTTGAGTTAACAATGTAAAATGCTTTTCTTCTGTCATACTGAATTATTATGTTTTTTACTTTTACCTATACTTTAATTTGCAGATTTGCATTTTCGACAACTTACAAGGGGGGAATACGGTAGCACAGGGGTGTTCCGATATTGGCCAAGTTCAGTGTAGAAATTCTAGATGACTTGTCTAATGGTCACTGTGTGGCTGGCAGAGTGGCTAGGCTGCCACTGGAATTAGACTACGGGGAAGTGAGACAGATCACCACCAAGGGATAAACTATGGAGCCCATTAAGTGATGAGTGATAAAACTTGAGGTGTTTACTAACTAAAATTCCATATGTGGAACTGTTGTACCCCAATGATAGTCTGTTACTGAATACATATTAATTAAGATGATGGGGCATGTTTTCTACAAACCACATTTAAAATGCAGTTGTGGTATGAAAATATCATATTGCGAATTACTGCTTGCGTCTACCATTGCTGGGATGCTGGGACAGAGCGTCTGAGAAAGCCCTGTCCCAGTAAAAGGTTAGAAGGAAAGTGAGAGCTCCCACTGTCACTTTGCTTATGCGTCTGGGGCTCGTGAGGCTAATACGTATGCTGGTCAGTGGGGAGGAGTCTTAAAAAAAAAACGCAATAGTATAGCCCTTTGCGTTAGTAACTGGGGCTACGCTTTGGATTGCAAAGCATTATGGAGCTGGATAAATTTCTCGTTTTAGCAGCCCCCATATAGGGGCAAAATAGAAAGACTTTTGTTATCAGTGCTAATACTAGTGTACTGCAAATATCGGCATATCTAGCAAATGAAATCAGGGGAATTTTGCACATATTTTGGCCAAAACATTTAAGCTTGCAGCCCATTGTCAAGGGACTCCAATCTATGCAAGGCTCTATACTAGTATATATGCTAAAAAAAACCATGGGTGTATTTAGGGGAGAGGCCGCCCCTAGGCACAACAGATGCTGTGCGGCGATCACTTGCTCTGCAATCTGCCCCCCCCCCGTCCATCCGCGGTGCACTGCGGCCCGCGGGCTGGACAGCGAACAGTGTCCAATTAGCGGGACTGTCCCGCTGTATTCGAGACAGCTGGGAGGTATGATGTATTGCACAAATCTACAATACCCCTTTCACACAGAGGTTTTAACCGGGTCATTTTCGGTGTGAAAGGGTCAACCCGGGTTGAAATTCCCGGGACTTCTACCCAGAAATTTTCCGAAGATGGAGACACGAGAGTTTTGACCCAGATTGAGCCTTTAAAACAGAAGAAATACCCGTGTTGATACACAACTTACGGGGTAGAAAACTGCTTAACTGAAATGAAAATGCAGTATGTCTCTGTTAGCAGTTGTCTTCTCTCACTGATTCTGCCCTCTGTGTATTTTCTGTATCTCTCCATAGTGGGTTTCATTAACTATTTCTCTCTCCAATCTTTAACTGCCACTCTGTCCATTTCTACATCCTATTGCCTATGTTACCATGGCAAGTCACACGGTCATCTGGTTTTCTATTAATGCATTGTTTTTGTTTGTTTCTCAACTAAATTATAACTAGTTAATTTCTAAGTTGAACATTACTTTGAAGTTCATTAGCACATTACTATCTAACATAATATCTAACGTGTTTGCAATTGTGAGAACATGCCTTTACTGTTGTACTGCTCTGGATGGTACTACATAAACACCCACCAACGTCAGGTCGTCAGCACATTCAACTATGTAAAGAACAAAGTATTTACTAAGAATATTTAATTTATTCAGATCTAGGATGTGTTATTTTAGTGTTCCCTTTATTTTTTTGAGCAGTGTATATACCAATGTATGGTTGAACCGGCACTCGTCGCTGTAGTTTAGCTGGTGTAGATGCCTTCAGTGAAAATATGGATGCAATTAAGGATAGGAACTGCGTCAGCATTCTATAATGCTGACGTTTCAGTACAGCTAATGTCACCACACAAGCCTTGAAAACGATGCATTCGCTGCACCGAAACGTCCGCATTATGGAATTGTCTCTGACACTTGTAATGTACTAAAATGTATATTTGCATCTACAATTGGAGTGCCGCAGTTCCTTTCCTGAATTGTGTATATAGCTATATCTAAAAGTTCAAAAAGTTTTGTAGCTGTGCGCACCTCTGGGATCTAGAACCAATAGTCATGCATCCAATCTCAGTACTTAGTTACCAGACTCAGGGTGATTACTCATCCAAAAGTAAGTTTGTAAATTCCATTTAGATATCTTCAGCAATCAAACAATTTTATCCTTTTGGTGGTGTGACCTTTTCTATATTCTCTGCTCCACACTCATCCACCAGTAGGAGGAGGTGAGTGTCATTCGGGTTGGTTGTAGGGTATCTCCGGAATAAACCCTGCTAGACACTCACAGGCTTAATCTCCAAAAGTCATAGATTGCTGCATACAGGTTTTCAACGCGTACAGGTTTCGAACACGTTTAAGCTTTAGGCAGCTCTTTTTCCAGGCTCATAGAGGTGCGCACAGCTGCAAACAGTTTTAGAACTTCTGGATCTATCTTTGGGAGTGTTCATGACCTCCCTACCAACTGTTGCTGCATTATTGTTTTGAAGCGCAAGTTTTCTGTTCTTTGTTTTGTGTATATATAATAGCTCGCAAATGTACAATATACTTGCCGGGTGCCATCCAAACGTGCAGCCGCAAGGCAGTTTGGGAAATTGCAATCCAGAGGCGGCACTCTGTAAATATTGAAACAAAAAACAATTGTTTCATTATTTACCCGTTTACACTGCACTGCTACCTGGGTCCTTCCCGGGACCAACCCTGCAAGCTAGCCAGGTTAGATTCCCGGGTCACTGGACCCGAGTTGGGCCGTTTCCACTGACATAAATCCCTGGTTCATGTGCAATAACCCGGGATTTTCTTGTCAGTGGAAAAAGGGCATAACAGTCCATGTTTTAGGTGCTTGATTTAATAAATATAACTGAGGTTCTGATTGTCACCTGTGCTCAAGTACAGCTATACTTAAAACCTGGACTGTTTGTGTGCCTTGAGGACCATTGTTGGGGACCCCTGGACTGATTGGACAAGATCCATCTGTCCCTACAGGTTTCACCTGAGATATGGATATTCCTCATATAACGCCATTCTAAGATGACTTTTTATATAAGGTAAGCCTTTAAGGGCAGAAAATGTTAAGTCTTGTAGAGAGCAACTGAAGTGCAAAGTTGTAGGAGTCAGGCATCAATGGAGGAGAAAACAAATGTATTACCTAATACTTAATTGACTTTTTTACTTTTTACTTGCTAAATAGACCCCGCTGTCATAATATTATAATGTTAAAAGTGTTTTAGTGGACATATCCAGGGGCGTAAGTTCATCACAGCCACCCAGAGGTAAGTTGGAGTTCTGCCCCCCTTAAAAAAAAAGGAAATAAAAAATGGTGTGTGCAAATGTATGTGTGTGTGTCTATAATATATATATATATATATATATATATATATAAACACACTCAACTTACAGAATTATATTATATAGATAGTACTGGCCTACAGGGACCAGAGCCCACAGTGAATTGGCAGAGCTCCAGATAAGCAGTGTGACAACGGCCAGGGGGTCAGGGTCAGACTCACGAGAATCAGCCATCTGCAGCATTCAGAATCAGCATTCATCAGGGAGTCCCATGACTCCCACCTCACAGTCCAGCAGCAGTGGTGGGTGCACCGTCACTTCCTGCAGCAGAGGCTAGGTGGTACCAGGTGGGAGCGGTTCCCTATTGTAGGTGTTAGCAGGGCATCTGGGATAGATCCAATTAACTATTTAGCAGCAGGTGTGCCGCAGAGCTCTGTTAGAAGAGCAGCGGTCACACTTGGATCCAGGGCCGGTGCAAGGTCTCTCTTCATCCTAAGTAAAGCTTCAGCCTAGTCTCCCCTAACCTGCAACCCCTCCCCGCTTTCACCACCACCACCTCCCGGAGGCAAGATGCAGGTGGCCACTAGGTGAATTAGGGATTTGCATCATTAAACATATACAGAGAAAAGGGACAACACTCAAGTGACTTTTTAAAGTGTGCCGGTATTACGCCGGCATCCTTTCTGCTGGGTAGCCATAGTTACATCCGCTTCCTATGTGCCTTCAGATGATTTGATGTTACATGTGTCAGCATGGAGGAAGCACTGAGACACTATGTGGTACAGCCTGATAATGGTGTCTGCACCTGATTAGACCCGCAGCACCAGCCAGAGCAGTGTAAAATGCTTGGACCCCACCCTGAACCACAGAGGTACTGCTATACATGCAGGTGCCCCTTCAGGGCTTGAAGCCCAGAGGCAGGCGTTTCCATTGTCTCTGGGAATTACACCCCTGGACATATCACCTATAGACATATTACTCTAAATATATGTGCATTTGAGTTATAATGATGTTTAAAAAATTATATTTACCAAAATATTTATTATAGATCATTAAATAAGCATTTGGCCAAAAAAGTACAATACAATTGTGTGATCTAAAAAGTTCTACTTTCTGAGCAATTACAGTAAATTAATAAACTTTGGATACAGCCACACTATTATTGTTAATGTGGGGGAGGAGAGACAGGCTTGTAGCTCAGGAGCAAAATCAGTGGGTAGGAGAGGGGAAATGATTTGTATATTGACTGCCTTGATGCAACAGGGCCAGGGTACATACATACCTCCCAACATGACCCTCTCCAGGAGGGACACAATGGTCTGCTTCTGGACTTTCTCTTAATTCATGATTGTCGGCACCTGTGTTGACAGGTTAATGGATAAGAAAGGTGTTTCAGCACAGGTGATGGTAATCATAAATTATAAGGGAAGTTCAGAAGCAGAGCATTCTGTCCCTCCTGGAGAGGGTCATGTTGGGAGGTATGTACATATAACAGGTCTGTCTGTGTGGACATACAGTATACTTTAATAATTTGATACTGGCATTTTCAGTAACACTAGAAGCTATGTTTCAATTCAAAAACAATTTGAACAATGAGAACCTATGGAAGAGTAAATTGTCAGATTGTAGCCAAATATAAGGCTTCTCTATTGCTAATACATTTTCTTCTGAATGTCTTGACTTGAAGCATACTTTGGATTTATTATAGATAGATCATGTTTAATTATTCTTCCCATCCTTTCCTGTTTACAGGCTTTTGTGCAGCCTGTCTGATCTGTGGCCTTTGCTGCCTTTTCGGACCATGACCTGACAGTCATTATTATGTCTTTTATCTTCTTTTTTTTATTAGACTAATCAGGCGTGACAGTCGGCTTTTCAGAGATCCTATCCATTACACTGTCAGTAGAGTAGGCTGATGTACTGTAGGCCAAGTGTCAACATAAGGTGAGGCAGAAAATCAGCAGCAATCTGAAGCTAATTACCCTGCCTGGAAGTTAATTAAATACTTGTTAGGAACAGCAGGATAGATCCTAATTAAAGTTGTCTAATAACAGAGCTCTGACATAAGCTGATGCTGAGCTTTCCTACAGGGTTTAAATAATAGTACAAAGGGCAATAATACCTGTCTCATCATGGGGTCCAGGATAACCCTAAAGATGTACATTTATCTCTATTTTTCTCCACTAATTTGCCACATAATGTGCACGGCAAGCATGTGTTTCATTTACACATTTTCATTTCAGTGTCTTAGAAGTCTTCACAAAGGAATTGCTACTTTTAGGAAGGACCAGGCATCTGCTTCCAAAAATTAACCCCTTTTTGTGCTAAAAATTGTTAACAAGCAATGAGAAGGATGAGAAGTTAAGTGTTTTTCCGCAGCATTTACACAGTCGTTTGTTATGTAGTCTTGATCAAAATATCACATTATGTGTATTTCTGTAGGATTATTCAGGTTCATCGTTTACTTAATAAGACTTTCTCCTTTGCTATACTCTCTGTATGCACAATTATATGTCTTGGCTCAATTAAAGATTTATTTTAAAACCATCCTGACATAAGCAATGATATTCCTTGTAGTATTCATAAGATATATTTTTATATTTGCCCAATCCATGGAGTTACTTAATTGAAATAAATAAATAAAAATTATATATATATATATATATATATATATATATACACACCTCCCAGCATGACCCTCTCCAGGAGGGACAGAATGCTCTGCTCCTGGACTTCCCTCTTACTGCATGATCGCCATCACCTGTGCTGAAACGCCTTTCTTATCCATTAGCCTGTTCAACACAGGTGTCGGCAATCATATATATCATATATATATATATATATATATATATAATTGAAAGTCCTGTGAGTGCCGCATACCCACTTGTTGTTGCATTTGAAAGTTCTGCAGGCACCTGGGCATTTGCGTTTTTTTAGTAAATGTGGTGTGTGTGTGTGTGTGTGTGTGTGTGTGTATGTATACATATATATATATATATATATATATACATAGTGGAGGTCATTCCGAGTCGTTCGCTCGGAAAATTTCTTCGCATCGCAGCGTTTTTCCGCTTAGTGCGCATGCGCAATGTCCGCACTGCGACTGCGCCAAGTAAATTTGCTATGAAGTTTGGATTTTTACTCACCGCTTCTTCTTCGCTCAGGCAATCGTAGTGTGATTGACAGGAAATGGGTGTTACTGGGCGGAAACAGGCCGTTTTATGGGCGTGTGGGGAAAAACGCTACCGTTTCCGGAAAAAACGCGGGAGTGGCTGGAGAAACGGAGGAGTGTCTGGGCGAACGTTGGGTGTGTTTGTGACGTCAAACCAGGAACGATAAGCACTGAACTGATCGCAGATGCCGAGTAAGTCTGAAGCTACTCTGAAACTGCTACGAGATGTGTAATCGCAATATTGCGAATCTTTCGTTCGCAATTTTAAGAAGCTAAGATTCACTCCCAGTAGTCGGCGGCTTAGCGTGTGCAATACTGCTAAAATCGCCTTGCGAGCGAACAACTCGGAATGAGGGCCATTGATCGCAGCAGCAAATTTGTTAGCAGTTGGGCAGAACCATGTGCACTGCAGGGGGGGCAGATATAACATTTGCAGAGAGAGTTACAGTAGATGTGGCTGAATTATTTTGTTTCTGTGCAGGGTAAATACTGGCTGCTTTATTTTTACACTGCAACTTAGATTTCAGTTTGAACACACCACACCCAAATCTAACTCTCTCTGCACATGTTATATCTGCCCCCCCCCCCCTGCACTGCACATGGTTTTGTCCAACTGCTAACAAATTTGTTACTGCGATCAATTCTGAATTAGGCCCATAGTTGACATCCGTGGTTGTAGCAACTAGGCACTGCAGGATTTGAATAATGTATTTATGTGCAAAAAAGAGTACAGGCATAATAATCCATCACAGTGTGATGGATTATTTTGCCTGTACCCTGTTTTGCACATAAATACTTTATTCAAATCCTGCAGTGCCTAGTTGCCTCAACCACGGATATCAACTATATTGGATGCCTTGTCATTACAGCAGGGGCACACAGGTACTTTGATTCTTTATAGAATGTCAGCTAATACCGGACTGCTATATATATATATATATATACATACACACACACATACACTGTAACATATCTGAGACAGTTGTGGTTAGAGATGAGCGGGTTCGGTTCTCCGAGATCCGAACCCCCCGAACTTCACCCATTTTACACGGTTCCGAGGCAGCCTCGGATCTTCCCGCCTTGCTCGCTTAACCTGAACGCGCCCAAACGTCATCATCCCGCTGTTGGATTCTCGCGAGATTCATATTCTATATAAAGAGCAGCGCGTTGCCGCCATTTTCACTCGTGCATTGGAGATTGAACGGAGAGGACGTGGCTGCGTTCTCTCCCTGAAAAGCTCCGTAATCTGTGCTCAGTGTGCTGCAAATATCTGTGCTCAGTGTGCTTTATTGTGGGGACTGGGAACCACCAGTACATACTTATACTTATAGTAGTACAGTACAGTAGGCCATTGCTGTATCTTGCAGCTCTGTGTCACTGCAAGTATCCATTCCATATCTGTGCAGCATTTTTGTGAGCAGTACTGTATATATAGTATTACAGTGCAGCATTTTGGTGACCCAACAGTATATAGTTGTGTACAGTAGGCCATTGCTGTATCTTGCAGCTCTGTGTCACTGCAAGTATCCATTCCATATCTGTGCAGCATTTTTGTGAGCAGTATATATAGTATTACAGTGCAGCATTTTGGTGACCCAACAGTATATAGTTGTGTACAGTAGGCCATTGATGTATCCTGCAGCTCTGTGTCACTGCAAGTATCCATTCCATATCTGTGCTGCATTTTTGTGAGCGGTATATATAGTATTACAGTGCAGCATTTTGGTGACCAACAGTATAGTTGTGTACAGTAGGCAATTGCTGTATCTTGCAGCTCTGTGTCACTGCAAGTATCCATACCATATCTGTGCTGCATTTTTGTGAGCAGTATACTGTATATAGTATTACAGTGCAGCATTTTGGAGACCCAATAGTATATAGGTGTGTACAGTAGGCCATTGCTGTGTCTTGCAGCTCTGTGTCACTGCAAGTATCCCATCCATATCTGTGCTGCATTTTTGTGAGCAGTATATATAGTATTACAGTGCAGCATTTTGGTGACCCAACAGTATATAGTTGTGTACAGTAGGCCATTGCTGTATCTTGTAGCTCTGTGTCACTACAAGTATCCATTCCATATCTGTGCTGCATTTTTGTGAGCAGTATATATAGTATTACAGTGCAGCATTTTGATGACCAACAGTATATAGTTGTACAGTACATTACGCCATTGCTGTAGTATCTTGCAGCTCTGTGTCACTGCAAGTATCCATTCCATATCTGTGCTGCATTATTGTGAGCAGTATATAGTAGGACAGTGCAGTATTTTGGTGACCAGCAGTATACATATATAGTACAGTAAAGTAGGCCATTGCTCTATCTTGCAGCTCTGTGTCACTTCTAGTATCCTGATCAGTGCTCAATATCTGCTGCATTGTTGTGACCAGTATGTATACTGTACTGTGCGACTTGTGTTATACACCTGGTGATTATACATCCTGTAATCTGTACTGAGCGATGTGTGAGATACACCTGGGGATTATACACCCTATATACTGTACTGTGTGATGTGTGAGATACACCTGGGGATTATACACCCTGTAGTATTATTATTATTATTATTATCCTTTATTTATATGGTGCCACAAGGGTTCTGCAGCGCCCAATTATAGAGTACATAAATAATCAAACAGGAAAACAGCAACTTACAGTTGATGACAGTATAGGACAAGTACAGGGTAAATATACATAGTTACATCAGCAGATGACACTGGAATAAGTATCAGGTGGCAGAAGACTGCTGGATGTGGTACAGTTGAAGATTATTAAAGTAAGACAAAGGATAAGCACATGAGGGAGAAAGCCCTGCTCGTGAGAGCTTACAATCTAAAGGGGAGGGGTAGACAGACATGGGTGACACAGATGGGGCACATAGAGAACGTGGAACAGAGGGTTAGGATGAGATTTGGCTGGGTTTGGTGAAGAAGTGGACCCCCAGAAGGCACAAGTCAATACTTAACATTGCAACATTTTACTGGGCTATGCAGGAGAAAATTAAAAATAGGGGAAAATAAAAAAAAGAATCAATAACTTCTACCGCTTTCAAAAAGGTCAATGGAAGCTGAAATAATGGATAACTACCTCATGGAAGCCAGATACAGTATACCAAACAGTACTTAGCAGAGTTAGGAATGAGTGCTTATGAAATACAGTAACATTTTGTCATAATATTTCAGAAACTGCATGGCTGGTCTCTTGCACTCTTTTGCTCTAATACACCACCTGCTTTAGGATTTATATTCAAAAACATTATGTCTTCATAATCCCAAAAACATCAGTCTTCTTGGAAAGTGGTTTGTTCCTTTGTAAGGGAAAGAGAACAAACGTTCTCAAACAACGGTTTCTCAATTTCTTTTTCCTCTCGGAAGGGATTGTGGATTCGCAGGAATATCTGAGCATTTCTGTAATCAGAAAGCAGCGACGTTCTACAAATGTTTGCGAATAATTCCAGTGATTTTGTCATTTTCTTCCAGTGATTTGGACCAATAATACCATTGATTAGAACGAATAATTCCAGTGATTTTGTAATTTTCTTCCAGTGATTTGGACCAATAATACCATTGATTAGAATGAATAATTCCAGTAATTTTGTAATTTTCTTCCAGTGATTTGGACCAATAATACCATTGATTAGAATGAATAATTCCTGTGATATTGAGGTGCTTGTGTCGCTTAGCTTAGCTGTCCAGCGACCACAGTGCACCTCTTTTTCTCTTTGCTTTGCATCATGTGCTGTTTGGGGCCAATTTTTTAAGTGCCATCCTGTCTGACACTTCCATATATGTCCAGTGGTACTGCCATTTGATATAATTCCCGACATTACTGCCATTTAATTCCAGTGATTTTGTCATTTTCTTCCAGTGATTTGGACCAATAATACCATTGATTAGAACGAATAATTCCTGTGATTTTGTCATTTTCTTCCAGTGATTTGGACCAATAATACCATTGATTAGAATGAATAATTCCTGTGATATTGAGGTGTTTGTGCCGCTTAGCTTAGCCGTCTAGCGACCACAGTGCACTTCTTTTTCTCTTTTCTTTGCATCATGTGCTGTTTGGGGCTAATTTTTTGAAGTGCCATCCTGTCTGACACTGCAGTGCCACTCCTAGATGGGCCAGGTGTTTGTGCCGCCCTCTTGGGTCACTTTGCTTTGTCATCCAGCGACCTCGGTGCAAATTTTAGGACTAAAAATAGTATTGTGAGGTGTTCAGAATAGACTGGAAATGAGTGGAAATTGTGGTTATTGAGGTTAATAATACTATAGGATCAAAATTACCCCCAAATTCTATGATTTAAGCTGTTTTTGAGGGGTTTTTGAAAAAAAACACCCGAATCAAAAACACACCCGAATCCGACAAAAAATTTTCATGGAGGTTTTGCCAAAACGCGTCCGAATCCAAAACACGGCCGCGGAACCGAATCCAAAACCAAAACACAAAACACAAAAAATTTCTGGTGCACATCTCTAATTGTGGTATAATACAGTAGATAGATAGTGTCTAGTTAGACAGTCAATAGATAGACACCATATGTTAGACAGTCAAAGGTCGACATGAAAATGGTCGATATAAAAAAGTAGACCGTTTTTTAATTTTTTGTAGTTTTGTCAATTGGGACCCCCAATTGTAGAAAGGCATCTCCTCGCGGTGCTCGCTGCACTCGCCACAAGGTTTATAACCAACTCTATGCCGACATGGATAGAGAAGGTATGAAAAAGTCCAAAAACATGTAAAATTGACAAAAAACCCTGTGTCTACCTTTTTTATGTCTACCATTTTCATGTCGACCTTTTGACCATGTCTACTTTTTGACCCTGTCGACCTAATGTCTGTCTAACATATGGTGTCTATCTATTGACTGTCTAACTAGACACTGTCTATCATCTGGATACCAAAACGGTATCCGGTCTCTCGGTCTACCACACTTAAGTCGACCATGTCTAGATCAACCACTGTTGGTCGACAGTAAGTAGGTCAAAATGGTTTTTAGGTCGATGTGGTCTCTAGGTCGACGTGTCATAGGTCGACATGAGTATTTAAAAAAATTTTCTTTTTTTTACTTTTTCCTGCTTTACGATCCATGTGGACTACAATTGGGATCAGTAACGAGCACAGCGGTAGCGGAGTGAGGCCTCTTGCCTGAAGCATGGCGAGCGAAGGAAGCCATACGAGGGGACACGGTGCACTAATTGAGGTTCCCGGTAACTCTACGGAGAAAACGATTAAAAAAAACCTCATGTCGACCTTGTACATGTCGACCTAGAGACCATGTCGACCAATAGTTGTCGACCTAGACACTGTCGACCTAAGTGTGGTCGACCCTATGATCCACACCCAGGAAAAACATATGCACAATGTTTATTAGCAAATGGACAAACTGACAGACCTCACGTTCTGCTTCATTCTCTTCAAAGCCGTCTTGCAAAAGATACATTAGAAAACAGACATAATTACATGTATGCACAACTCAGGACAGCCCACAATTCTGTGGAGACATAGGGGGTCATTCCGACCCGTTCGCACGCAGTGGTTTATCGCTGCGGTGCGAACAGGTGCGGAATGCGCATGCGCGGCAGGTGCGGAATGCGCATGCGCGGCAGGCACAGTGCGTGACGTTGCCCGGCAGCAGGGGTCGCCGGGTTACATCGTGACTTACAAAGGAAGCGGTCGCAGAGCTGACCGCTAAGAAGATTGACAGGAAGGAGGCGTGGCAGGGAGGATCCGGACCGTTTGGAGCCGTTTTCGGGGAGTGGTGAGTATAACACAGGCGTGTCCAGCAGAACGGAGGGCGGAGGAGTGACGTCAAAGCCGGGCCCATCATCGCTGGATCCATCGCACAGGGTAAGTAGCTGCAGGGCTGGTCTTGTTATGCTTGAAATTTTTTTAGCTTAGCAGGGCTGCACAAGCGATCACAGCCCTGCTAAGCTAAAATACACTCCCCGATAGACGTGTACTAGTTGATTGCAGCAGCAGCAAAAAGTTGCTGGCTGCGATCAACTCGGAATGACCACCATAGCCTTTAAAGGGAGAGATGTACTAAGCTTTGGAAAGTGATAAAGTGGAGAGAGATAAAGTACCAATCAGCTCCTAACTGCCATGTTACAGACAGTGTTTGAAAAATTACAGGAACTAATTGGCTAATACTTCATCACTCTACACTTTATCGATTTCCAAGGCATGTAACAAATGTTTTATTATTTTAATGAAAGTAAGAATTGCCAAAAGTCACTTTTTTTTATCTCTGTATATTTATCTTCCAAATCCACAGAATAATAATTCTGAAATTGTTTAATTAGAATAATATTAAAAACCCTAAGAGAATGACAAAGACTTGCTCACTTGTGTAAAAATGAATGAACTCAATTAACATAAAAGCGGCAATATGCGGACAGCCATTCAGAGATTTTTCACCAGTGTCCCGCACCTCAGATGTAATTGTGTACAACAGAAGTTCTGCAGTTCCCATAGTTACAGTTATACTGGTACAGTTAGCGTAGTGCTACTGGTTTCCAATGAATATTAACTTGTGGTGCTTCCCCATTGCGTCTTGTCCATTTTCCATGACTGTATGAAGATAAAGAGACAGCCAGGAAGCACCACAAGTAAAATGTTCCCTGAATCATTAGCAATATGAGTAACCAAAGATCCGAAAACATTCTTAAATGTCTAATGTGTGAATGTCAGGAATTACTTTCATTGCCTGGATAAGAGAACTACTGTATACTGCAGCCAAAGACACCCCACCTCAACCTGTACGCACAATTCCTGCACTCGAATTTTATGATCTTGGTGTAATAATTCATGGGTTGTAGGCAATCAATTATTCTGGCAAAGTGAACCCATTGCCTTGCCTAGCCTGTCTTCCTTCGTCATGGCTGAATAGCACATCTTCCCTTAAGAGCAAGATTACATGTCCATTCAAAACTATTTAGTAGTTGCATACATATTTTCAAAAACATAAAACAAAACCATGAACTCACTATCCCATGACAGAGGAAATGCAAAGTTTGTCTGGCTAACATACACAGAGATACCAAGAGGGTAGGGGAGCGGGTGCTAATTACCCAGGCCCAGACTTGTCTAAATTGCCAGATAGGCGCCAAGGCCAGCTATACAGACAAAAGAATACCCACAACTCACGGCACAACGTCGCACTGGACTGGACCTATACAGCAGTACCACTGGACTTATACAGCAGTACCCCTGGACTTATAGAGCAGTACCAAGGCCTTATATGGCAGAACCTCTGGACTTATACGGCAGTACCACTGGTCTTATATGGCTGCACCACTGGACTGGACATATACGGCAGTACCACTGGACTTATACGGCAGTACCACTGGACTTATACGGCAGTACCACTTGACTTATACGGCAGTATCACAGGACTTATATGGCAGTTTTACTGGACTTTAATAGCAGTACCACTGGACTTATATAGCAGTACCCCTGGACTTATATAGCAGTACCCCTGGACTTATATGGCAGTACCACTGGACTTATACGGCAGTACCACTGGACTTATATGGCAGTACCATTGGACTTATACAGCTGCACCACTGGACTGGACTTATACGGCAGTACCACTGGACTTATACGGCAGAACCTATGGACTTATACGGCAGTACCACTGGACTTATACAGCTGCACCACTGGACTGGACTTATACGGCAGTACCACTGGACTTATACGGCAGAACCTCTGGACTTATACGGCAGTACCACTGGACTTATACGGCAGTACCACTGGACTTATACGGCAGAACCTCTGGACTTATACGGCAGTACCACTGGACTTATACGGCAGTACCACTGGACTTATACAGCTGCACCACTGGACTGGACTTATACGGCAGTACCCCTGAACTTATACAGCAGCACCACTGGACTTATGGCAGCACAGGACACCACCCCTGGACTTGTGGCAGCACAGGACACCATCACTGGACTGCTAAAACACAACAAAGCACCACTGGACTGGACATATACAGCACCACCACTGGACTTATGGCAGCACAGGACACCACTACTGGACTGATGCAGCACAAGCAGCACCACTGCACTGGACTGGACTTATACAGCAGCACTGAACTTATGGCAGCACAGGACACCACCACTGTGACTGGACTGATGCAGCACAAGACACCACCACTGGACTGATGCAGCACAAGACAGCACTGGAATGACACAAAAGAGCAGGTCGCCACCCCATGCGCTACACCACTTTCCCACACAGACATGTCCTTTTGCTACACTCTCCAGGACTGGAGTAAAAATAGGGGTGACACGCGGCTCCTTATATGGAATCCAAAACCCGCGAGAATTCGACAGTGGGATGAAGATGTTTTGCCTCGTTCTGGTTTCCGAGTCTGGCGGGAAGTCCCGAACCGGACTCGGTCCGGGCTCGGGACGTGATGTTCGTTAGGGTTCAGTTTTCAGGGAACCGAACCCGCCCTAGTAACATACATTGCTGGTAATAAGGGAGTATTAATCCCAGACACAGCATTTCCCAACATTGGTAGGAACACATACCTGAGGCCACAAAAGGGGCAGTCAATGCATATTGTGCCTTATTCAGAGATGATGCAAATGCATTTGTACACAGTGGCTGTGTGAAAATATGCAAATGTTGCTGCTACCTGGATTTGCATTGAGACGCCCATTGGCAGCTTGGCAAATTGCAGCGGCTGCGTACAAAGACGCAACAGCTGTTGCAGATCAGTCAATTATCGAAGTTCTACGTAGCCCTATGTTTGTGCAGCATGGCCACAGGAATAAAGACGCTGGAGACATTGCAGCAGGGCCGAAACTAGGTGTGGGCCAATGGTGCCTTGCCCACAGCGCAAATGCACTGAGGGCGAACCATCTGGCAACACACCCTCACGGCCAGTAGTTGATTTACCGCCTGCCTGCAGAGCTATTTAACAGAACGCATTTATAAATCCAGTGCCCCAGCAGACTGTCAGTACATTGCTTTAAGTGTGACAGCTGCTGGGTGCCTGCTCCGCCTCTTGAACGCACAGCTCTGCTCTCTTGATCTGCAGTCTGTGTGCACTGCACTGTCTTTTGAAGTTGTGCTGCGTGTGAGACTTCCTGATTCCTAGATGTGACATCTTCTCACGTCACATGGAGAGAGCAGGAGAGGAACCTGGCCAGAAGAGATCCTGAAGTGGACTGCCATCCACTCCAGATTGTATGCATAAGCAACATCACAGACACAAAGTAAGTTAAGGGAGGGGGAGCTGTAGGGGAATAGGGGGTTGCAGTAGACAGCCATTCATCAACATTCACCGGCCACTACTCGTGTGCTGGATGAGGAGGAGGGAGGGAGCTGTGCTAGTGAAGAATGCAATGTGTATTACAGATACTAAAGAATGTATGCTGTTTGTGGGCAGAATGTTGGAGCATAGCTGTTATACTGTTCATGTGCATGTTAGCTGCTCTGTGCTGTGTTCTGGATAATTATGAGACAGCTACAGTATATATATATATATATATATATATATATATATATATATCTCTATGGAAAAGATGGGTGGCACTCACAGAGGACTGTGACAACAATAATTACAACGACAGAGACTACGCTCTTACTTGCGGTAACCGCAAGTAAGAGCGTAGTCTCTGTCGTCGTTATTATTGTTGTCACAGTCCTCTGTGAGTGCCACCCGTCTTTTCAAGATATTTGTGCATGCAGCAAGGGAAGGCACCGGGGCAGTTGTGTGGGTAACATTGAGTGCCGGTTATTTGGAGTACTATATATATATATATATATATATATATATATATATATATATATATGTATATATATATATATATATATATATATATATATATATATATATATTAGAGATGTGCGGCTGGCACTTTTCGTGTTTTTGTTTTGGTTCTAATTCCACTTTCTTGTTTTGGTTTTGGATCTGGATGATTTTTGAAAAAAACATAAAAACAGCTAAAATCACAGAATTTGGGGGTAATTTTGCTCCTACAGTATTATTAACATCAATAACAATCATTTCCACTCATTTTCAGTCTATTCTGAACACCTGAACACCTCACAATATTGTTTTTAGGCCAAAAGGTTGCACCGAGGTTGCTGGATGGCTAAGCTAAGCGACACAAGTGGACAACACAAACACCTGGCCCATCTAGGAGTGGCACTGCAGTGTAAGACAGGAGGGCAGATATAAAAAAAAGGCCCCAAACTGCACATCATGCAAAGAAGAAAAATAGTTGCAATGAGGTAGTTGTATGACTAAGCCAAGTGACACAAACAATTGGCCCATCTAGGCGTGGCACTGCAGTGGCAGACAGGATGGCAGATATTAAAAAAGGCCCCTAACAGCACATGATGCAAAGAAGAAAAAAAGGTGCACCGAGGTTGCTGTATGACTAAGCTAAGCGACACAACCACCTGGCCCATCTAGTAGTGTCAAGCAGTGGCTGAATGTCAAGAGTGGGCCACAATTGTTCGGTCCACTGACATCATCTCTAGCACGCTCCAGTCACTTTAAAAAAAAAATCTGCAATTGGTGGATTTATACGGCAGTACCACAGGACTAATACAGCAGTACCCCTGGACTCATACGGCAGTGTCACACAGGATGGCACTTTTCAAAAACTAGGCCCCAAACAGCACCTCATGAAAAGATGTCGAAGAGGTAGCTGTATGACTAAACAAAGCGACACAAACAATTCCCACTGGAATTATACATCCAAATCACTGGAATTATATGTCCAAATCACTGGAATTAATTGATAAAATCACCTGGAATTAATAATTATACAACTAAATCACTGGAATTAATTGGCAAAATCACTGGAATTATATGTCCAAATCACTGGAATTAATTGGCAAGATCACTGTAATTAATAAATATACATCCAAATCACTTGAATTATACGTCCAAATTACTTGAATTAATTGGCAAGATCACTGTAATTATACATCCAAATCACTGGAATTAATTGTCAAGATCGCTGTAATTAATAATTATATGTCCAAATCATTGGAATTATATGTCCAAATCACTGGAATTAATTGGCAAGATCACTGTAATTAATAATTAAACGTCCAAATCACTGGAATTATATGTCCAAATCACTGGAATTAATTGCCAAGATTACAGTAATTATACGTCCAAATCACTGTAATTAATTGGCAAAATCACTGTAATTAATAATTATACGTCCAAATCACTGGAATGATACGTCCAAATCACTGGAATTAATTGGCAAGCTCTCTGTAATTAATAATTATATGTCCAAATCACTGGAATTAATTGGCAAGATGACTGTAATTATACGTCCAAATCACTGGAATTAATTGGCAAGATCACTGTAATTAATAATTATACGTCCAAATCACTGGAATTAAATGTCAAAATCTTGCTATCGCCTGCCTGGTGAAGTGGAATCTAGATGGGATTTGGTAAAGGGACACAATACCTCCATCAATTGTCTAAATCCCACTGCACTAATGGTGGATACCGGATGCACGTCTAACACCAACATTAGTGTCAAGGCCTCAGTTATGAGGGCTTCCATCGTCATGTGAAACTGAACCACTAGTCATGAACATAGCCCAGGGCCTCAGCTGTTCCTTGCCACTCCGTGTCGTAAATGGCATATTGGCAAATTTACGTTTCTCCTCAGACCATTTAAATTTCTTTTTTTTTGGGTCTATTTACTGAACATTGGCTTTTTGAATTTTACATGCCCTCTACTATCACATTGGGCATCGGCCTTGGCAGACGACGTTGATGGCATTTCATCGTCTATGTCATGGCTAGTGGCAGCAGTTTCAGCACTAGGAGGAAGTGGTTCTTGATCTTTCCCTATTTTATCCTTCAAATTTTTGTTCCCCATTATGTTTCTGGAGTTATATAACACAATATGTGTCACAGGAATGACTGATGGCTGATGGCCAGGACACTACCACTGGTCTGATGCAGCACAACACAGCAACACTGCGAGGGACTTGTGGTTGTTATTATTATTATACTGTAGCAGTGGACATATACAGCAGCGTATACCACTGTGACTGCCTGGTCACTGAAATGACTGATGGCCAGGACACTACCACTGGTCTGATGCAGGACAACACAGCAACACTGTAAGGGACTTATTATACAGCAGCACTGGACATATGGCAGCAGAGGACACCACCACTGTGAATGATCACTGGACTGACTGATGCACAGGGCACTAGCACTGGTCTGATGCAGGACAACACAGATAATTATACAGCAGCACTGGGTATATGGCAGCAGATGACACCACCACTGTTAATGGTCACTGGACTGACTTATGCCCAGGAGACTACCACTGGTCTGATGCAGGACAACACAGCAACGCTGTAAGGGACTTATTATACAGCAGCACTGGATATATGGCAGCAAAGGACACCACCACTGTGACTGATGCAGCACAACACACCACCACTGAACTGATGCAGCACAACACAGTACCACTGGACAGCACTGGACATATGGCAGCAGAGGACACCACCACTGTGACTGATGCAGCACAACACACCACCACTGAACTGATGCAGCACAACACAGCACCACTGGACAGCACTGGACATATGAGAGCAGAGGACACAAGCACTGTGACTGGACATATTCAACACAAGCCACGGACAGTGAGGACACTGAGAGTATGGAGACACGTCCTCTCTGTACATTTTCCAATGCCGGAGTGAAAATGGCGGGGGCGCGCAGCTCCTTATATGGAATCCAAATCCCGCGAGAATCCGACAGCGGGATGATGAAATTTTGCCTCATTCTGGTTTCCGAGTCAGGCGGAAAATCCCGAGCCTGGCTCGGAACCGGACTCGAATGGTGAAGTTCTGTACGGTTTGGTTCTCTGAGACCCAAGCCCGCTCATCTTTTATATATATATAGTTCCAGAACATTTATGTGTAGGGAAGTCTCCTGACTTTTCCATAGGCCTTGGAAGTTTCTTCCCTGTGTGACTGCCCCCCAGCCTTGAAGGCTGGCATCCGTGGTCACCAGGACCCAGTCCTGTATGCCGAATCTGCGGCCCCCTAGAAGATGTGCAGTCACCACCACAGCGACACCCTGGCCCTTGGAGACAGGGTTATCCGCCGATGCATCTGAGAATGCGACCCGGACCACTTGTCCAACAGATCCCACTGGAAGATCCTTGCATGGGACTTGGCGAATGGAAATTCTTCGTAAGAAGCTACCATCTTTCCCAAGGCTCGCGTGCATAGATGCACCGATACCTGTATTTGTATTAGGAGGTCTCCGTCTAGAGACGCCAACTCCTTGGACTTCTCCTCCGGGAGAAACCCTTTTTATCCTGTTCTGTGTCCAGAACCATACCCAGGAACAGTAGACGCGTCGTAGGAACCAGCTGTGACTTTGGAATATTCAGAATCCAGCCGTGCTGTTGTAGCACTTCCCGAGATAGTGCTACTCCGACGAACAACTGCTCCCTGGACCTCGCCTTTATAAGGAGATCGTCCAAGTACGGGATAAGTACTTCGGCCATTACCTTGGTAAATACCCTCGGTGCCGGGGACAGACCAACGGCAACGTCTGGAATTGGTAATGACAATCCTGTACCACAATTTTGAGGTACACCTGGTGACGAGGGTAAATAGGGGCATGCAGGTAAGTATCCTTGATGTCCAGTGATACCCTGAAATTTTCCAGGCTTGCAATAATCGCCCTGAGCTATTCCATTTTGAACTTGAACCTTCGTATATAAATGTTCAAGGATTTCAATTTTAGAATGGGTCTCACCGAACCGTCTGGTTTCGGTACCACAACATTTTGGAATAGTAACCCTGGCCTTGTTGAAAGAGGGGTGCCTTGATTTCACCTGCTGGAAGTACAGCTTGTGAATTGCCACCAGTACTACCTTTCTCCGAGGGCAGCAGGCAAGGCTGATGTGAGGCAACGGCGAGGGGGAGTCGTCTCGAACTCCAGCCTATATCTCTGTGATACTATTTGCAGAACCTAGGGATCCACCTGTGGGCAAGCCCACTGATCCCTGCAGTTCCCGAGACGCGCCCCCACCGCACCTGTCTCCACCTGTGGAGCCCCAGCGTCATGCGGTGGACTCAGAGGAAGCGAGGGAAGATATTTGATCCTGGAACTGGCTGACTGGTGCAGCTTTTTCCTTCTTCCCTTGTTTCTATGCAGAAAGGAAGCGCCTTTGACCTGCTTGCTTTTCTGAAGCCGAAAGGACTGTACCTTAAAATACGGTGCTTTCTTTAGGCTTTTGTGAGGAAACCTGAGGTAGAAATTTTTCTTCCCAGCTGTTGCTGTGGATACGAGGTCCCAGAGACCATCCCCAAACAATTCCTCACCCTTATAAGGCAGAATCTCCATGTGCCTTTTAAATGCAGCATCACCTGTCCACTGCCGGGTTTCTACTACCCTCCTGGCAGAATGGACATTGCATTAATTTTGGATGCCAGCCGGCAAATATCCCTCTGTGCATCCTTATATATAATACAACGTCTTAAATATGCTCAATGTTAGCAAATATTATTATCCCTGTCTTAGCGTATTAATATTATCTGACAGGGTGTCAGACCACGCTGCAGCAGCACAATTTATGCTGAGGCAAATGCAGGTTTCCGTATATAACCTGAGTGTGTAAATACAGACTTCAGGATCGCCTCCTGCTTTTTATCAGCAGGTTCCTTCAAGGTGGCCGTATCCTAAGACGGCAGTGCCACCTTTTGACAAACGTGTGAGCGCCTTATCCACCCTAAGGGATATCTCCCAACGTGACCTATCCTCTGGCGGGAAAGGGTACGCCATCAGTAACTTTTTTAGAAATTACCAGTTTCTTATCGGGGGAAATCACGCTTCTTTACACACTTCATTCATTCATCTGATGGGGGAACAAAACAGTGGCTGTTTTTTCTCCCCAAAAATAAAACCCTTTTTATGTGGTACTTGGGTTCATGTCAGAAAATGCGTAACACATTTTTCATTGCCGAGATCATGTAACGGATGTTCCTAGTGGATTGTGTATATGTCTCAACCTCGTCGACACTGGAGTCAGACTCCGTGTCGACATCTGTGTCTGCCATCTGAGGTAACGGGCGTTGTTTGAGCCCCTGATGGCCTTTGAGACGCCTGGGCAGACGCGGGCTGAGAAGCCGGCTGTCCCACAGCTGTTACGTCATCCAGCCTCTTATGTAAGGAGTTGACACTGTCGGTTAATACCTTCCACCTATCCATCCACTCTGGTGTCGGCTCCACAGGGGGCGACATCCCATTTATCGGCCTCTGCTCCGCCTCCACGTAACCTTCCTCATCCAACATGTCGACACAGCCGTACCGACACACCGCACACACACAGGGAATGCTCTGACTGAGGACAGGACCCCACAAAGTCCTTTGGGGAGACCGAGAGAGAGTATGCCAGCACACACCAGAGCGCTATATAATGCAGGGATTAACACTATAACTGAGTGATTTTTCCCCAAATAGCTGCTTGTATACATATATTGCACCTAAATTTAGTGCCCCCCCTCTCTTTTTAACCCTTTGAGCCTGAAAACTACAGGGGAGAGCCTGGGGAGCTGTCTTCTAGCTGCACTGTGAAGAGAAAATGGCGCCAGTGTGCTGAGGGAGAAGCCCCGCCCCCTTTTCGGCGGACTTTCTCCCGCTTTTTCTGTGATACTGGCAGGGGTAATTTTACATCTATATAGCCTCTGGGACTATATATGATGTATATTTTGCCAGCCAAGGTGTTATTTATTGCCCTCAGGGCGCCCCCCCCCAGCGCCCTGCACCCATCAGTGACCGAAGTGTGAGGTGTACATGAGGAGCAATGGCGCACAGCTGCAGTGCTGTGCGCTACCTTGGTGAAGACCGAAGTCTTCTGCCGCCGATTTTCCGGACCTTCTTCGTGCTTCTGGCTCTGTAAGGGGGACAGCGGCGCGGCTCCGGGAACGAACACCAAGGTCGGGTCCTGCGGTCGATCCCTCCGAAGCTAATGGTGTCCAGTAGCCTAAGAAGCCCAAACTACCACCTGTTAGGTAGGTTCGCTTCTTCTCCCCTTAGTCCCTCGCTGCAGTGAGTCTGTTGCCAGCAGATCTCACTGAAAATAAAAAACCTAAATATACTTTCTTTCTAGGTGCTCAGGAGAGCCCCTAGTGTGCATCCAGCTCAGCCGGGCACAGAAATCCAACTGAGGTCTGGAGGAGGGTCTTAGTGGGAGGAGCCAGTGCACACCAGGTAGTACTAAAGCTTTCTTTAGTTGTGCCCAGTCTCCTGCGGAGCCGCTAATCCCCATGGTCCTTACGGAGTCCCAGCATCCACTTAGGACGTTTGAGAAATCTTGGTTACACTTTAGCTCCTAGTGGGGAATGTAACAGAGGTTGTATGGACAAAGCAATCCCCACAAAACTGCTGTTTTAAAACATGAGTCGTCACTGCCCCAAGTTTTTTCAGTATTCTGAATACAAATTGCAAGTAGCAGTGAGTTCACAAGTTGACACAAAACACGCCATTAGAAGTCACCGAACAATAGAACTGCAAGTGGAGAGGAGATAACTGTAATTGCAGCAGTCTGGACTGTCATATTGAGATGAAAAAAATGTGTAGCCTCCCCCTTTTCTTCAATGGGCCAATCTATATGTGCTAGAGCCCCAGTATGTGTATATGTGTGGTGTGTGTGTGTGTGTGTGTGTGTGTGTGTGTGTGTGTGTGTGTGTGTGTGTGTGTGTGTGTGTGTGCCATGTTATCCACCTAGTTTATTTGTGTGTGTGTGTGTATATAAATATATATATATATATGGACAATTGGAGTAAATAAAAGCGCCTAATAGTGTTGGTGAATAAAACCTGTGCGGTCAGGTGCAGTTATTAAAATAAATAGCAACTTAGCTCCAAATATTTTCAGGCTGATGACACTTAGAAGCCGAACATGTAAAGAGAAGATAAAAGCAACATAGTGTGTACTGTTTTGAAAAACAATATTTTTCTCAGTGGTTTCAAAAATCCGGAATGTGGCTCATTCCAAAATATTGAGTGAGCGAGACTGATGATTCTTAAAATAGAAGATAAAAGCTATAAAAGACAGTATTTTCACAACAGCTTAAATGCTAGGAATGTGGCTCATTCCAATAAATATTAAGCAAGCGTAATAATAAAAACAATTTAATGGGCACAATCCTGCCACGCTTACAGATAACAAACGTACAAGACAATTAACACAAATAGATAGAAGGAAAGTCACCAGAAAACAATTGCGCACAAACACTTAAAATGCAGCCCAAGTAACTCAAATGGCTCACCAGAAACCATACAGCTTATATAGTACAAAAAAAAGAGAGAAACCCAGTGGCGCAAAAGTGAATAGACAGTTTGAACAAACGTCTTCCCTGTATATTGTCCTCAATGGATTTCTTCAACCTTTATGGTTTTCTTTTTGAAGATCCACTCTGGTATGAATTGTACCTCGGACAGAGAGATAATTTCCTTAGTGCAACACTGTTTATATATAAGAATGGCACTCCTTAGAAACATATGATGTTACACTCACATTTAATCAGAAATATAATTGCTCATAATCCTCCACACTTGAATCGTACTCCTTTATACTTCCTTCATCCAATATGTGACTCAAAGGCAAAAGGAGAAAGGGATTTAGTGCAACACCGTTTTTTTAAAAACAATGATTTATTCAAGGTCGCACTTACGAGATAAAAAATCCACACAAGCATATAACAAAACCCCCAAGGGAAGGTTGATTCTCACGGTAGATGAAGTCCGAGCCAGCCGGTCCAAGATCGCCGAAGAGAACCAGTTGTTTCACCTTCACAATGGATGAAAAATGTCCAGAGAATGTCCACCTACTTAACGCGTATCGGACTCTATAAAGTCCTTCATCAGAAGCTGTTAGGATCTCCTGCTCTGTGCTGCCACGTCGCCATGGCAACCGGGAGGCAAGTGTTAGCGAAGTAACCTGAGCGCAGCTGACACTCCGGTCCGGGTTTTTACTGTGTAGTGGTTAAAGGCTCTGTGCACGGCAGGGAATCCGGCGCTGGTTTTGTGCTCACAGTCTGTGAGGTCTGAGTGGGGCGTGGACAGCACCTGCTATATAAACCATCCTCTCAGGCTAGGCAAATGCTGCTGAATCTTTGTTTGTTAGTCAGTTCCAGAGAGTTAGCTAGTACTGTGTGACTTTGTATTTACTTGTTGCTTACTGCGAATAGGCCTTGGGATTCGGTACTTCATTCTGCCAATCCAGACCTAGCAGTAAGACTGGAGTCAGTTGTTTGACCTGCTGGGGTTCTTTTGCTATTCTGTGAACCCAGCAGGTTTGCGGCTGTACTCTCAGACCTGCTTGCTTAATCCTCCCTCACTGTGCAGGGCGTCCAGGTGTCAGTTTAGTGGCAGTAAGCTGAACCTGTGCCCTGCAAGTGGGGGTTAGGATTGTGGATACTCTCCTTGTGTCTATATTTCTATCTCTGACCAAGGAGTTTATTCCCACACCCGTTGGTAACCCTTTGGGGTTTTTTCTGTTGCTCTTAGCAACATCATTTCGGGTGCTCCACATGTTAAATCACTACACCTCGCTTCATTGTCCGCTCTATTCCATCTGAGCATTCCTGACACTAGGGAGACACCCAATTCCTGAGCCTTTGGGCTTCTCCGTTCACTTTGTGTTTATTAGTTATTCCATCACCTCCTGTGTATGTTATGTTATACTGTCTGTGGGGTCGATTCTATTCGGCAACTAATGAATAGCGCCGGGAATTAGCTCCCGACGCTATTCAATTCAGCAACTAATTACCTGCAATTGTTGGGAATTCTTCTCTCATCCCCGGGGGATGAGAAGAGAAACCCGACAAAAGTGCTGCCTCGCAGCCGGCGCGAGGCTGATTCTGTCGGGAATCAGCCTCGCGCCGGGGAGTTAAGTCGGAGAATGCCCGTTCTCCCGACAATTCAACCTGTTTTGTCGGCGAGAACGGGCCATCGCCGACGTAACTAGTTGCTGAATTGAATAGCGTCGGGAGCTAATTCCCGGCGCTATTCATTAGTTGACGAATAGAATCGACCCCTGTGAGTTCGTTTGCTTCACTTCCCTCTCTGTTCATACACCGGTATACTCCTGTTAGCACTGGTGTGCGTAACATATTCAGCAGCCCTACTCCTGTTGAAATTTTGTGGGAATATGGAGCATACCCCTCAAAATACTTTGCAACAGGTGGTCGATCAGGTGCAGGTCCTGACTCGACAATTTAATGAGATGTCCATTAAAATGAACACCCATCAGGCCGCTAGCGGAGCTCCCGCAGCAGCAGCGGCAAGTTCAGGGGTTAAGGAGCCGAAAGTAAATCTCCCGGATCGTTTTTCTGGAGATCGCTCGCAGTTCTTTTGTTTCAAGGAGAGCTGTAAGCTATATTTCAGGCTTAGGCCTCAGTCTTCTGGATCGGAGATTCAGCGGGTGGGCATGGTGATTTCCTTGCTACAAGGAGACCCACAGGTCTGGGCATATGGGTTGCAGCCTGACTGTCCGTCGCTTAAAAGTGTTGATGTTTTTTTTACGGCACTGGGCATTTTGTATGATGACCCTGACAAGATGGCTTCAGCCGAGGCTCAGATTACGGTCCTTAAGCAAGGGCGACGGCCAGCTGAGGTTTATAGTAGAGGAGTTTCAGAGGTTGGCTCATGATACCCAGTGGAATGACCCAGCCCTGAGAAACCAGTACCGAAGGGGCCTTTCTGACCAGATAAAGGACCAACTGGTACAATATCCCTCGCCTGATAGCTTAGATCAGCTCATGCAGTTATCCATCCAGGTGGATAGACGGCTGAGAGAGCGCAGGCTTGAAAGGGAGACCGCAGTTTCCTTTTTTCCCAAGGGAACCTCAGACTCTGAGGAATATTCCGAGGAGCCTATGCAGATTGGGGCTACCCGCCTCTCCTCGCGTGAGAAGACGCGGAGGAGACAGCAGGGTTTGTGTTTGTACTGTGGGAATAAAGGTCATGTTGTAGTATCATGCCCAGAAAAACCGGAAAACTTCAGGGCCTGAGGGTGATGGGAAATATCCTGTCAGGCCAGAAGTCAGAATTTCCCAAAAAGACTTTTCTCATTCCGGGGACTTTGGAGATCCTCGGTCAAACTGTCAAGACTGAGGCCTTTGTTGACAGTGGGGCCGATAGGGTTTTCATGGACCATCAATTCGCCCTGGAACACTCTGTTCCCTCAGTACCTTTGGCATCAGAGATTGAGATCTGTGGGTTAAACTGGGAACCATTGTCCCAGGGTAAAATTACCTCCCGCACCAGCCAAATTCCTTTGTTTATTGGAGCCACACACTCTGAAAAATTGTCTTTCTATGTGACTATCTGTTCTTTTGCCCCATTGGTTTTGGGGTTACCCTGGTTAAGGGCCCATAACCCTCAATTTGACTGGGTCTCTGGGGAGATTCTTAGTTGGGGTAGTGATTGTTTCAGGAGTTGCTTGAGCCTTCCAGTCAGGCTCTCGCAGCTAAGTTTGCCAGGATTGCCAGGATGTTATGCAGATTTTGCGGATGTGTTCTCCAAAAAAGTTGCGGAGGTACTACCTCCCCATCGCCCCTATGACTGTGCCATTGATTTGTTGCCGGATGCTAAGCTTCCCAAGAGCAGGTTGTACTCCCTGTCACGTCCTGAGACTCAGGCTATGGCAGAGTACATTCAGGAGAACTTGGCTAAGAGATTTATCAGACCCTCACAGTCCCCAGTTGGGTCGGGGTTCTTCTTCATGGGTAAAAAGGACGGTTCGTTCCGACCCTGCATCGACTTCAGGGAATTGAACCGTATCACGATTAAAAACTCGTACCCACTGCCTCTCATTTCGGTTTTCTTTGACCAGCTTCGTACTGCCACCATTTTTTCTAAGATTGACCTACGCGGTGCTTACAATCTAATCCGAATAAGAGAGGGGGATGAATGGAAGACTGCCTTTAATACCCACTCAGGGCATTATGAATATTTGGTGATGCCTTTTGGGCTCTCTAATGCCCTGGCAGTCTTCCAGGAATTCATGAACGATGTGCTCAGGGAATATTTGGATAGATTCTTAGTTGTTTATCTAGATGACATCCTAATCTTCTCTCATTCCCTGGAGGAACATCGGAAGCATGTACGCTTAGTCCTCCAGAAACTCAGAGACCACCAGCTTGGGGCGAAGCTGGAGAAGTGCGAGTTTGAAGTCCAGCAAAACGCATTTCTAGGGTATATTATCTCCTCAGAAGGTTTCCAAATGGAGGGTTCTAAGGTACAGGCAGTCCTGGATTGGGTGCAGCCCACTAGTTTGAAGGCGCTTCAGCGTTTTCTGGGCTTTGCGAATTTTTATAGACGGTTTATCACTGGATTTTCGTCTATAGTGGCCCCCTTGGTGGCACTCACTAAGAAAGGGGCTGATGTTGCTCACTGGTCTTGTGAGGCCAAAGCGGCCTTTGCCCGTCTCAAAAGGGCATTTGTCTCGGCTAAGGTGCAGCGACACCCAGATCCAGAGCGTCCTTTTGTGGTAGAAGTGGATGCCTCTGAGATAGGTATTGGGGCAGTGCTCTCTCAGATGGGGGTGTCTGATAATCGCCTTCATCCCTGTGCTTACTTTTCCCGTAAATTTTCGTCTGCCGAGATTAATTATGATGTGGGTAACCGGGAATTGTTGGCTATAAAGGATGCACTCGGGGATTGGAGACACTGGCTTGAGGGGGCTAAGTTTGTGGTCTCAATTCTCACCGACCATAAGAATCTGGCATATTTAGAGTCAGCGATGCGGCTCAATGCCAGGCAGGCACGATGGGCTTTGTTTTTTGCTCGCTTTAATTTTTTGATAACATATCGCCCTGGGTCAAAAAACATCAAGGCTGATGCGCTCTCGCGGAGTTTTGCTCCAGTCCAAGAGACCACCGAGGAGCCATTGCCCATTGAGTCCCCATCATGTATTAAAGTGGGCATTACCCAGGACCTCTTGTCATTAGTCCTTAGAACACAGGAGCAGACTCCTCCAGACCTTCCGGTAGGTCTCTTGTTTGTGCCTCTTAGGTTAAGACAGCGAGTGTTCCTGGAATTCCATGCCAAGAGGTTGGCAGGGCATCCGGGTATTGCCAGAACTCGGGAGTTGCTGTCTAGGGCGGTGTGGTGGCCCTTGGTGGCTAGGGATATGGATCAGTGGGTTCAGGCATGTGACGTTTGTGCCCGAAATAAAACTCCTAGAGGGGTTCCTGTCGGCCCATTACATCCACTCTCTATTCCGTCTAAGCCATGGACCCACATTTCCATGGATTTTGTGGTGGACTTGCCCAAATCCTCGGGGATGACAGCCATTTGGGTTGTCGTTGACAGGTTTTCGAAGATGGCGCATTTCGTTCCACTGGTTGGGTTGCCATCGGCCAGACGCCTGTCTGAGTTATTTATGCAGCATGTTGTGCGCCTCCACGGATTGCCACTTGATGTGGTCTCTGACCGTGGATCCCAGTTTGTGGCCAAATTCTGGAGGGCATTTTGTTCTGATCTCCAGATTTCTGTGAGCTTGTCATCAGGCTACCATCCACAGTCTAATGGGCAGACTGAGAGGGTGAACCAGTCCTTGGAGCAGTTCCTCAGGTGTTATGTTTCCAAGTGTCATACTGACTGGGTTGCTCATCTGTCCATGGCGGAGTTTGCCTATAACAACGCGGCTCACTCTGCTACAGGGATCTCTCCCTTCCTTTGTGTGTATGGGCATCATCCTAAGGCCAATTCTTTTGACCCCCTGGATTCCACCCCTGGTGGTTCCTCTGTGGTTTCGGTCCTTAGGGGTATTTGGAGGAAAGTGAAGAAAGCCCTTGTGTCTGTGTCATTAGTGACCAAAAGGGTTTTTGATAAGCGGAGAAGACCCTGCAGCTTCAAATTAGGAGACTTCGTCTGGTTGTCCACCAAGAATTTGAAGTTGAGACAGCCATCTCATAAGTTAGGCCCCCGGTTCATCGGCCCTTATAAGATCACCAGGGTTATCAATCCGGTGGCATTTCAGTTAGATCTGCCCCGTTCATTGGGTATCAATAAAACATTTGATTGTTCCCTTTTAAAACTGGCGGTTAGTAATCCTTCTTCCAGTGGAAGACCTTCTCCTCTTCTGATACGGGGTCAGAGGGAGTTTGTGGTTGAAAGGGTTCTTGACTCCAAGATGGTTCGTGGTCGGCTGTCATTTTTGGTGCACTGGAAGGGGTATGGCCCGGAGGAGCGGTCGTGGGTGCGCAGTTGTGATCTTCATGCCCCAGGACTGATACGCTCTTTCTTCTCGCAGTTCCCCGATAAACCCGGTGGTAAGGGTTCTTTGACCCCTCGTCAGAGGGGGGGTACTGTTAGGATCTCCTGCTCTGTGCTGCCACGTCGCCATGGCAACCGGGAGGCAAGTGTTAGCGAAGTAACCTGAGCGCAGCTGATACTCCAGTCCGGGTTTTTACTGTGTAGTGGTTACAGGCTCTGTGCACGGCAGGGAATCCGGCGCTGGTTTTGTGCTCACAGTCTGTGAGGTCTGAGTGGGGCGTGGACAGCACCTGCTATATAAACCATCCTCTCAGGCTAGGCAAATGCTGCTGAATCTTTGTTTGTTAGTCAGTTCCAGAGAGTTAGCTAGTACTGTGTGACTTTGTATTTACTTGTTGCTTACTGTGAATAGGCCTTGGGATTCGGTACTTCATTCTGCCAATCCGGACCGAGCAGTAAGACTGGAGTCAGTTGTTTGACCTGCTGGGGTTCTTTTGCTATTCTGTGAACCCAGCAGGTTTGCGGCTGTACTCTCAGACCTGCTTGCTTAATCCTCCCTCACTGTGCAGGGCGTCCAGGTGTCAGTTTAGTGGCAGTAAGCTGAACCTGTGCCCTGCAAGTGGGGGTTAGGATTGTGGATACTCTCCTTGTGTCTATATTTCTATCTCTGACCAAGGAGTTTATTCCCAAACCCGTTGGTAACCCTTTGGGGTTTTTTCTGTTGCTCTTAGCAACATCATTTCGGGTGCTCCACATGTTAAATCACTACACCTCGCTTCATTGTCCGCTCTATTCCATCTGAGCATTCCTGACACTAGGGAGACACCCAATTCCTGAGCCTTTGGGCTTCTCCGTTCACTTTGTGTTTATTAGTTATTCCATCACCTCCTGTGTATGTTATGTTATACTGTCTGTGAGTTCGTTTGCTTCACTTCCCTCTCTGTTCATACTGTACACCGGTATACTCCTGTTAGCACTGGTGTGCGTAACAGAAGCATGGTGGTTAGCAGCCTAGTTCAGATATTTATACCCCAGTATTAATGGGACACACCTTTAGATCCACCCCCTCCCCAGTGTCAAAATGGGCGCCTAAATTTGAATAGGCCAATCATAATAGCCCGACAATGGAAAACTCCCGATACGAGAGTCGCGATACGTCACTTCCGGTATTACCGGAAGTGACGGGCCTGCGTTTCACCGCGTTCCACTCGCGGTCTTGATGGATTCCAATGCCGTCGATACACAGTGGTACTCCACGCGATAACATGTGCGTTTCAAAGTCCTGGAAGTGAGATCAATTTAGACACTTTTCATAGTACCACTTAAATAATATTGGGACGCAAATAGAGTCCATTTTCCTAGGGAGAGGGTGACCTTAGGGATAAACAAAAAAATAACAATAATTAATAAAAATATTTATAAACAAATAAAAAAGTTGTTAGAATCATTTCTTTTGCCAAAAAGGAGGAAAAAATAGAAGAATGGATATAAAGAGTGGGAATTTATAAGAAATGTTTCAACTCGAAATCCCCGTTCAGACCTCGGGGGACAAGAGTTTTTAGCTCTTTGAATGGTGTTTTTCTTTAAAGTGGGCCGAAAACGTGTGCGATTCTAATCCCTTTTTTATGTTGTAAACATGTTCTGCTAATCTGGTTTTTAAGTTTCTTGTGGTTTAGAATCGCACACGTTGTCGGCCCACTTTAAAGAAAAACACCATTCAAAGGAATGTTTTATAAAATCTTTTTGGGGCATACAAGTTATACCACCCCATTGGAAAACACGTGATATAGATTTGAGGCTTTCTAGGGCAGAAATGAAATGGATCTATCAGCTAAAAACTCTTGTTTTTAAAAAAACGGTATTGCACTAAATCCCTTTCTCCTTTTGCCTTTGAGTGACATATTGGATGAAGGAAGTATAAAGGAGTACTATTCAAGTGTGGAGGATTATGAGTAATTATATTTCTGATTAAATGTGAGTGTAACATCATATGTTTCTAAGGAGTGCCATTCTTATATATAAACAGTGTTGCACTAAGGAAATTATCTCTCTGTCCGAGGTACAATTCATACCAGAGTGGATCTTCAAAAAGAAAACCATAAAGGTTGAAAAAATCCATTGAGGACAATATACAGGGAAGACGTTTGTTCAAACTGTCTATTCACTTTTGCGCCACTGGGTCTCTCTCTTTTTTTGTACTAATTAACACAAATAGGCAATTCATCTGTCCATAAATGCAGGTAGCACACGTACAGGATTGAATAATTAAAACAGCTTATCTGTCCGCATATGGGGAGTCCAAAGGGTAAGTAGCAGGTCCCTGTCCCAATGCGTTTCGTCCTATTGTGTGGACTTCATCAAGGGGATAGTCATTATGGGCACAAACAGGAAATTTATAGAGCTAGTGAGAGGTCACATGTTAGACATGTGGGTGTGACATCACTTCCTAAACATAAAAGCTAAAACCAGTATTTAAAACAATGGATAATTGCAATGAAAACAGAGATGTTATATATCAGAAGCAGATCATGTTTGTAAGGAATCAAAAAATAAGGATTTAAGTGAAATGAGGGTGATAAAACGGCGGTGGAACGCAAAAAACGCGTCAATTTCCACCCGCAATGGCCTTGGAACGCAAAATTACATCACTTCCGCCGGACGTGTACAAATAGTAAAACTCATATTTACAGGGTATGTGCTGTCTGCGCTTATGTGTAAAAGCACCCGCAGACAGCGCTAACGTAAAGTGCAGGGAGTGAGATAGGAATAATAATGTACAGACCAGAAAACAAAGGAAGTTATCTTAGAGATGCAGGAAAGCAGCTTTAACGTATATAATCCCCCTTAGGGGTGTCACCACACCCAATCAAAACAAATGCAACAATATTAGCGGGAGAAAATACTCGTATAAGCGCTTAATAATATACAGACGGATAATACATTCCTTATATGTCCACAATGATGTTCCTTATTCCTCAGTCTTCAGTGTGGTAGTGGAAAATGCTTCCAATCCAGTCCCAATGTATAAAACAAAGGAAAAACAAACAATGTGTAGAAATGCTTCAAGTTCGTTCTTAATGCATATAGCCCACTGGACCCACAAGACAGGGGAATTTCTTTAAGAAACTTATGGTCCGTACCCAAACTCACAATCAAGAATTATATATTGTGTGCGTAGCAGTTTCTTTATCCCAGGTCTTGTATACCCTTTGCCACCAGGTCCCCGACTTATAATAATATCTCCCAGAATGTATGTCGAATAGTAATATCACATAGGACATCAACCCAGAATTTTGTGAGAGAATGCGTACCCAACTCACTTCAGAGGAGGGAGAGGACAAGCTTCAAAAGGTTTCTTTACTTGGGCGCAAATGATGGCTCCACCAGTACTTCCTGTTCTTCAATCCCTTCTTTTGTTCCTCACAAAATTCTCAATGTCACGTGGGTATATAGAAAAAGAACAACATACAATGTGTGGAGATGTTTTGTAACCATATGTTGGTGCACCCCTACTACCCCAAACAAAAGTGTAGGAAGTATACGGGGTGTACCCTGGTTTACAGCACAAAATCCATCCAATAGTGTGAAAAAGGTTTAAAGACATCCTACCTCCTAGACCGCAGATTGTTTTCAGAAAGACCAGTAATCTTAAAGATATTCTAGCACCTAGCCTATTAAAATCTGAATCATCTTCCTCAATAAAGAAATGCCAGGGAAGTTACAAATGTGGAAGCTGCATTTGCTGCAAACTTGTCCATAGGAATCGGAAGACATTTTCCAACAATGACAATTCATGTGAATATACTATTAAGCACTTTATTAATTGCAACTCAACTATAGTTGTATACCTTCTAGAATGCACCTGTGGTCTCAAGTACATCGGGAAAATGAAGAGATGCCTAAAACACGTATTCAAGAGCATGTTAGAAACATCAAGAATAAAATCCAGACACATGCTATATATAGACATTTTCAGGAAAAACATTGTTCCAACCCTGAGGACCTTACCTTTAAAGGTATAGAAGTTGTAAGTCTCGGAGAACGGGGTGGAGATACCCTGAACAAACTTTCAAAGCGAGAAATGTTCTGGATTTTTGAATTAAGAACTATGGCTCCCCTAGGATTTAATGAGGGATTTGAAATTGCGCCTTTCCTTTAATTCACCTCCACTACATCACTTTAACCACTATATTTCTTTTTATATATACTGTTGTCCTTTACCATGCATGACCACTATTCTGCATGCCCGTAATTTATTATTACATACTCAAATCATGTCTTCACATAATGGCCCTCATTCCGAGTCGTTCGCTCGGTAAATTTCATCGCATCGCAGCGATTTTCCGCTTAGTGCGCATGCGCAATGTCCGCACTGCGACTGCGCCAAGTAAGTTTGCTATGAAGATAGTATTTTTACTCACGGCTTTTTCATCGCTCCGGCGATCGTAGTGTGATTGACAGGAAATGGGTGTTACTGGGCGGAAACTGGCCGTTTTAAGGGCGTGTGGGAAAAAACGCTACCGTTTCCGGAAAAAACGCTGGAGTGGCTGGAGAAACGGGGGATTGTCTGGGCGAACGCTGGGTGTGTTTGTGACGTCAAACCAGGAACGACAAGCACTGAACTGATCGCAGATGCCGAGTAAGTCTGGAGCTACTCTGAAACTGCTAAGAAGTGTGCTAATCGCAATATTGCGAATACATCGTTCGCAATTTTAAGATGCTAAGATACACTCCCAGTAGGCGTAGGCTTAGCGTGAGCAACTCTGCTAAAATCGCCTTGCGAGCGAACAACTCGGAATGAGGGCCAATGCACGTATTCATTTTACACTATATATATTTTTTTTTTAAATATCTTTTATTTTATATATATATATATATATATATATATATTATTTTAATGGCTGTGCATTGCAGGATCCTGTTAATTAATATTCACTAAATGTGAATTGGGATTAAAACAAGACGGTTGGGTATTCTAACTACCAGAAATGACTGATCCACTGTTGTCAGACCTTTTTAAAGAAACATGAAAATGACTGTGCGCCTCATTATGCGGTTCATCTGCAGCTACAGACATCCGGATATGACGTCATCGCCATGAACTATTACAGTTACAACCAAAACTGACTTTCTTATCCATTGCAGCTTGGGTCTGGTATTTACTATTGGACTAGGATCAGCACTTTGCTATTATGTTGCCGTCTCAAACACTGTCCTTATCCCCTTGTATTACTGTTACCTGTTTTATCCCCCGGCGGAAGTGACGCGGATGCGTCCCAACTCATAGGCGGAAGTGACGATTGCGTTCCACCGCCGCCCCACACACCAAACACATTATTATTCCTATCTCACTCCCTGCACTTTACGTTAGCGCTGTCTGCGGGTGCTTTTACACATAAGCGCAGGCAGCACATACCCTGTAAATATGAGTTTTACTATTTGTACACGTCCGGCGGAAGTGACATAATTTTGCATTCCAAGGCCATTGCGGGCGGAAATTGACGCGTTTTTTGCGTTCCACCGCCGTTTTATCACCCTCATTTCACTTAAATCCTTATTTTTTGATTCCTTACAAACATGATCTGCTTCTGATATATAACATCTCTGTTTTCATTGCAATTATCCATTGTTTTAAATACTGGTTTTAGCTTTTATGTTTAGGAAGTGATGTCACACCCACATGTCTAACATGTGACCTCTCACTAGCTCTATAAATTTCCTGTTTGTGCCCATAATGACTATCCCCTTGATGAAGTCCACACAATAGGACGAAACGCATTGGGACAGGGACCTGCTACTTACCCTTTGGACTCCCCATATGCGGACAGATAAGCTGTTTTAATTATTCAATCCTGTACGTGTGCTACCTGCATTTATGGACAGATGAATTGCCTATTTGTGTTAATTGTCTTGTACGTTTGTTATCTGTAAGCATGGCAGGATTGTGCCCATTAAATTGTTTTTATTATTACGCTTGCTTAATATTTATTGGAATGAGCCACATTCCTAGCATTTAAGCTGTTGTGAAAATACTGTCTTTTATAGCTTTTATCTTCTATTTTAAGAATCATCAGTCTCGCTCACTCAATATTTTTGAATGAGCCACATTCCTGATTTTTGAAACCACTGAGAAAAATATTGTTTTTCAAAACAGTACACACTATGTTGCTTTTATCTTCTCTTTACATGTTCGGCTTCTAAGTGTCATCAGCCTGAAAATATTTGGAGCTAAGTTGCTATTTATTTTAATAACTGCACCTGACCGCACAGGTTTTATTCACCAACACTATTAGGCGCTTTTATTTACTCCATTTGTCCATTTTTTTTCATATACTGTATAAGAGCTGCCACTCATTCACTGTTGAGGTGTGTTGTGTAAAGAAATTTTCCTGACCCCAGTTGTTCTATTAGATATACATAGGCTCTGTTCTTCACTGCTCTCATATATATATATATATATATATATATATATATATATATATATATATATATATATATACAGGTTGAGTATCCCATATCCAAATATTCTGAAATACGGAATATTCCGAAATACTGAATTTTTTGAGTGGGAGTGAGATAGTGAAACCTTTTTTTTCTGATGGCTCAATATACACAAACTTTATTTAATACGCAAAGTTATAAAAATATTGTATTAAATTTCCTTCAGGCTGTGTGTATAAGGTATATATGAAACATAAATACATTCTGTGCTTAGACTTAGGTCCCATCACCATGAGATCTCATTATGGTATCCAATTATTCCAAAATACGGAAACTTCCAATATCCAAAATACTTCTTGTCCCAAGCATTTCAGATGAGGGATACTCAACCTGTGTATATATATATATATATATATATATATATACGCATATGACTGGCACTCCACTTAACAAAAGTAGCACCTGGGTGCCCTCCCAAGAACCTGTCAGGAACTGGGTGTAGTAGCAAAACCGGGCAGCACTCCTAGGTTTTTGTTATGCACATCAGTGCCAGCAGGAATGTACTGGTGTCTGAACGGAGAGGGATGCAAAACAAATGAACTCACAGACAGACTGGGGAATATGACATTACATACACAGAAGGTGATAGGGTAACAAAATAAACACAAAGTGAACAGAGAAGCCCAAAGGCTAAGAAACTGGGTGTCTCCCTAGTATTAGGAATGCTCAGATGGAAAGAAGCGAGATGTTGTGATTTAATACGTAGAGAACCCGAAATGCTGTTGCTAAGAGCAACAGCAAAACCCTAAAGGGTTACCAACGGGTGTGGCAGTAAACTCCTTGGTCAGAGATGGAATAATAGACACAAGGAGAGTCTCCACAATCTTAGTCCTCACTTGCAGTGCACTGGTTCAGCTTACTGCCACTAAACTGACACCTGAACACCTTGCACAGTGAGAAAGGATTTTGGCAGGCAAGTCTGAGAATACAGCCGCAAACTTGCTAGGTTCACAGAGTAGCAAAAGAACCCAAGCAGGTTAAACGACTGACTCCAGTCTTACTGCTAGGTCTGGATTGGCAGAGTGTAATACCAAATCCCAAGGCCTATTTGCAGTAAGCAACAAACAAATACAAAGTTTACACAGTACTAGCTAGCTTTCAGGAACTGACTAACCAACAAAGATTCAGCAGCATCTGCCTAACCTGAGAAGAGGGTTTATATAGCAGGTGCTGTCCACGCCCCACTCAGACCTCACAGACTGTGAGCACAAAAACCAGCACCGGATCCCCTGCCGTGCACAGAGCCTGTAACCACTGCACAGCAAAAGACCCGAACCGGAGTATCAGCTACGCTCAGGTTACTCCGCTAGCACTTGTCTCCCGGTTGCCATGACGACGTGGCAGCACAGAGCAGGAGACCCTAACAGTACCCCCCCTCTGACGAGGGGTCAAAGAACCCCTACCACCGGGTTTATCGGGGAACTGCGAGATGAAAGAGCGTAACAGTCTGGGGGCATGAAGATCACAACTGCGCACCCACGACTGCTCCTCCGGGCCATACCCCTTCCAGTGCACCAAAAATGACAGCCGACCCCGAACCATCTTGGAGTCAAGAATCCTTTCAACAACAAACTCCCTCTGGCCACGTATCAGAAGAGGGGAAGGTCTTCCACTGGAAGAAGGATTACTAATCGCCCGTTTTAAAAGGGAACAATGAAATGTTTTATTGATACCCAAAGAACGGGGTAGATCTAACTGAAATGCCACCGGATTGATAACCCTAGTGATCTTATAAGGACCGATGAACCGGGGGCCTAACTTATGAGATGGCTGTCTCAACTACAAATTCTTGGTAGACAACCAGACGAAGTCTCCTAATTTGAAGCTGCAGGGTCTTTTCCGCTTATCAAAAACCCTTTTGGTCACTAATGACACAGACACAAGGGCTTTCTTCACTTTCCTCCAAATACCTCTAAGAACCGAAACCACAGAGGAACCTCCAGGCGTGGAGTCCAGGGGGTCAAAAGAATTGGCCTTAGGATGATGCCCATACACACAAAGGAAGGGAGAGATCCCTGTAGCAGAGTGAGCCGCGTTGTTATAGGCAAACTCCGCCATGGACAGATGAGCAACCCAGTCAGTCTGACACTTGGAGACATAACACCTGAGGAACTGCTCCAAGGACTGGTTCACCCTTTCAGTCTGCCCATTAGACTGCGGATGGTAGCCTGACGACAAGCTGACAGAAATCTGGAGATCGGAACAAAATGCCCTCCAGAATTTGGCCACAAACTGGGATCCGCGGTCAGAGACCACATCAAGTGGCAACCCGTGGAGACGCACAACATGCAGCATAAATAATTCAGACAGGCGTCTGGCCGATGTCAGCCCAACCAATGGAACGAAGTGCGCCATCTTCGAAAACCTGTCAACGACAACCCAGATGGCTGTCATCCCCGAGGATTTGGGCAAGTCCACCACAAAATCCATTGAAATGTGGGTCCATGGCTTAGATGGAATAGAGAGTGGATGTAATGGGCCAACAGGAACCCCTCTAGGAGTCTTATTTCGGGCACAGATGTCACATGCCCGAACCCACTGATCCACATCCCTAGCCACCGAGGGCCACCACACCGCCCTAGATAGCAACTCCCGAGTTCTGGCAATACCCGGGTGACCTGCCGACTTCTTGGCATGGAATTCCAAGAACACTCGCTGTCTTAACCTAGGAGGCACAAACAAAAGAGCTACCGGAAGGTCTGGAGAAGCCTGCTCCTGTGCTCTAAGTACTAATGACAAGAGGTCCTGGGTAAAACCCACTTTAATACATGATGGGGACACAATGGGCAATGGCTCCTCGGTGGTCTCCTGGATAGGAGCAAAACTCAGCGAGAGCGCATCATCCTTGATGTTTTTTGACCCAGGGCGATATGTTATCAAAAAATTAAAGCGAGCAAAAAACAAAGCCCATCGTGCCTGCCTGGCATTGAGGCGCTTCGCTGACTCTAAATATGCCAAATTCTTATGGTCGGTGAGAATTGAGACCACAAACTTAGCCCCCTCAAGCCAGTGTCTCCACTCCTCGAGTGCATCCTTAATAGCCAACAATTCCCGGTTACCCACGTCATAATTCATCTCGGCAGGCGAAAATTTACGGGAAAAGTAAGCACAGGGATGAAGGCGATTATCAGACACCCCCATCTGAGAGAGCACTGCCCCAATACCCATCTCAGAGGCATCCACCTCCACCACAAAAGGACGCTCTGGATCTGGGTGTCGCAGCACCTTGGCCGAGACAAATGCCCTTTTGAGATGGGCAAAAGCCGCTTTGGCCTCACAAGACCAGTGAGCAACATCCGCCCCTTTCTTAGTGAGTGCCACCAAGAGCGCCACTATAGACGAAAATCCAGTGATAAATCGTCTATAAAAATTCATAAATCGTCTATAAAAATTCGCAAAGCCCAGAAAACGCTGAAGCGCCTTCAAACTAGTGGGCTGCACCCAATCCAGGACTGCCTGTACCTTGGAACCCTCCATTTGGAAACCTTCTGGGGAGATAATATATCCTAGAAATGCGATTTGCTGAACTTCAAATTCGCACTTCTCCAGCTTCGCCCCAAGCCGGTGGTCTCTGAGTTTCTGGAGGACTAAGCGTACATGCTTCCGATGTTCCTCCAGGGAATGGGAGAAGATTAGGATGTCATCTAAGTATACAACTAAGAATCTATCCAAATATTCCCTGAGCACATCGTTCATGAAGTCCTGGAAGACTGCCGGGGCATTACAGAGCCCAAAAGGCATCACCAAATATTCATAATGCCCTGAGTGGGTATTAAAGGCAGTCTTCCATTCATCCCCCTCTCTTATTCGGATTAGATTGTACGCACCGCGTAGGTCAATCTTAGAAAAAATGGTGGCAGTACGAATCTGGTCAAACAAAACCGAAATGAGAGGCAGTGGGTACGAGTTTTTAATCGTGATACGGTTCAATTCCCTGAAGTCGATGCAGGGTCGCAACGAACCGTCCTTTTTACCCACGAAGAAGAACCCCGACCCAACTGGAGACTGTGAAGGTCTGATAAATCCCTTAGCCAAGTTCTCCTGAATGTACTCTGCCATAGCCTGAGTCTCAGGACGTGACAGGGAGTACAACCTGCTCTTGGGAAGCAAAGCATTCGGCAACAAATCAATGGCACAGTCATAGAGGCGATGGGGAGGTAGTACCTCTGCAACTCTTTTGGAGAACACGTCTGCAAAATCTGCATAACATCCTGGCAATCCTGGCAAACTTAGCTGCGAAAGCCTGACTGGAAGGCTCAAGCAACTCCTGAAACAATCAGTACCCTTACTAAGAATCTCCCCAGAGACCCAGTCAAATTGATGATTGTGGGCCCTTAACCAGGGTAACCCCAACACCAATGGGGCAAAAGTACAGACAGTCACATAAAAGGACAATTTTTCAGAGTGTGTGGCTCCAATAAACAAAGAAATCTGGCTAGTGCAAGAGGTAATTTTACCCTGGGATAATGGTTCCCCGTTTAACACACAAATCTCAATTTCCGATGCCAAGGGTACTAAGGGAACAGAGTGTTTCAGGGCGAATTGGCGGTCCATAAAAACCCACTGTCCACAAAGGCCTCAGTCTTGACAGTTTGACAGAGGATCTTCAAGGTCACCGGAATAATAAAAGTCTTCTTGGGAAATTCTGACTTCTGGCCTGACAGGATATTTCCCATCACCCTCAGGCCCTGAAGTTTTCCGGCTTTTCTGGGCATGATACTACCACATGACCTTTATTCCCACAGTACAAACATAACCCCTGCTGTCTCCTCCGCGTCTTCTCACGCGAGGAGAGGCGGGTAGCCCCAATCTGCATAGGCTCCTCGGAAAATTCCTCAGAGTCTGAGGTTCCCTTGGGAAAGAAGGAAACCTCGGTCTCCCTTTCAAGCCTGCGCTCTCTCAGCCGTCTATCCACCCGAATGGATAACTGCATGAGCTGATCCAAGCTATCAGGCAAGGGATATTGTACCAGTTGGTCTTTTAACTGGTTAGAAAGACCTCTTCGGTACTGGTGTCTCAGGGCTGGGTCATTCCACTGGGTATCATGGGCCAACCTCCGAAACTCCGTACAATAAACCTCAACTGGCCTTCGCCCTTGCTTAAGGATCGAAATCTGAGCCTCGGCTGAGGCCGTCTTGTCAGGGTCATCATACAACATGCCCAGTGCCGTAAAAAAAGCATCAACACTTTTAAGCGAAGGACAGTCAGGCTGCAACCCATATGCCCAGACCTGTGGGTCTCCTTGTAGCAAGGAAATCACTATGCCCACCCGCTGAATCTCCGACCCAGAAGACTGAGGCCTAAGCTGGAAATATAGCTTGCAGCTCTCCTTGAAACAAAAGAACTGCGAGCGATCTCCAGAAAAACGATCCGGGAGATTTACTTTCGGCTCCTTAACCCCTGAAGGTACTGCTGCTGCAGGAGCTTCGCCAGCGGCCTGCGAGGTGTGCATTTTAATGGACAAATCATTAAATTGTCGAGTCAGTACCTGCACCTGATCGACCACCTGTTGCAAAGTATTTTGAGGGGTATGCTCCATATTCCCACAAAATTTCAACAGGAGTATTTGGCTGCTGAATATGTTATGCACACCAGTGCCAGCAGGAATGTACTGGTGTCTGAACGGAGAGGGATGCAAAACAAATGAACTCACAGACAGACTGGGGAATATGACATTACATACACAGAAGGTGATAGGGTAACAAAATAAACACAAAGTGAACAGAGAAGCCCAAAGGCTAAGAAACTGGGTGTCTCCCTAGTATTAGGAATGCTCAGATGGAAAGAAGCGAGATGTTGTGATTTAATACGTAGAGAACCCGAAATGCTGTTGCTAAGAGCAACAGCAAAACCCTAAAGGGTTACCAACGGGTGTGGCAGTAAACTCCTTGGTCAGAGATGGAATAATAGACACAAGGAGAGTCTCCACAATCCTAGTCCTCACTTGCAGTGCACTGGTTCAGCTTACTGCCACTAAACTGACACCTGAACACCTTGCACAGTGAGAAAGGATTTTGGCAGGCAAGTCTGAGAATACAGCCGCAAACTTGCTAGGTTCACAGAGTAGCAAAAGAACCCCAGCAGGTTAAACGACTGACTCCAGTCTTACTGCTAGGTCTGGATTGGCAGAGTGTAATACCAAACCCAAGGCCTATTTGCAGTAAGCAACAAACAAATACAAAGTTTACACAGTACTAGCTAGCTTTCAGGAACTGACTAACAAACAAAGATTCAGCAGCATCTGCCTAACCTGAGAAGAGGGTTTATATAGCAGGTGCTGTCCACGCCCCACTCAGACCTCACAGACTGTGAGCACAAAAACCAGCACCGGATCCCCTGCCGTGCACAGAGCCTGTAACCACTGCACAGCAAAAGACCCGAACCGGAGTATCAGCTACGCTCAGGTTACTCCGCTAGCACTTGTCTCCCGGTTGCCATGACGACGTGGCAGCACAGAGCAGGAGACCCTAACAGTTTTTCAATAACATAGACAACTCACAGCAAGTTTGCATCAATGTTTCAGGTGCCTTTAATTTACACCTTTCGTCCTGACGAAAGGTGCAAATTAAAGGCACCTGAAACATTGATGCAAACTTGCTGTGAGTTGTCCACTTTATTGAAAAGCCTAGGAGTGCTGCCCGGTTTTGCTACTATATATATATATATATATATATATATATATAGTCAGCAGGAAATAACGAGGCGGCACTCGGAGTCTTGTAAAACAGCAAACCATGTAATAGTGCAGATCACTAATATGGACGCGCCTCCCGGCGCCGGCATGTCACTTCCTGTGAGACACTGGTGACGTCAGTCTGAAGACCGGGACGGCGCGGCCAGCGGCACCGGCCAGAGGGGATGTTCTGGAGAGGGGGGTAAGTTGTATTTAAACACACTGTTTGTTACATTGCACTAATCCTGATGAAGGGGGAAACCCCGAAACGTTGATCTGCACTATTACATGGTTTGCTGTTTTACAAGACTCCGAGTGCCGCCTCGTTATTTCCTGCTGACTCTATGTAAAGGGTTTGTACCCCTGGAGGAAGGCACCTGAGCAAGTCAGTCCCATAACAGGGGCAGAGCCGAGTGCCGGAGCAGAATTTGTGTGTATATATATATATATATATATATATATATATGAAAAATAGTGGATATAAGCGCCCAAAAGTGTAGGTATATAATTGAGTATATAAGGAAATGTGATAATGGTATAGATCCAATACACTTATCTGGTTGATGGAACTTCAATCAGATGACCGTCTTATTGAACATGGAGTATACAAAAGAAAAAACAGCAAACAGTGTGTACCAATATTGTAAAAATGTCACTGCAAAAATAACATGAGGCGAAATTAGGGAACAGACTATTCCCAAGAAACACTTAGCAGCCTCAATATTAAAAAGTTAAAACTCACGGTTTAATAAACAATGACATACAATGGCTGAAAAACACACGTACAAGATTAAAAGCAAAGAGAGTTTATCTGTCCATTATATGGAGGTATCAATAGGCAGTCCCAACCCGTTTCGTCCGTCAGTCTCCAGACCTCAACCCAATAGAAAATCTGTGGAGGGAGTTGAAAGTCCGTTTTGCCCGGCGACAGCCCCAAAACATGACAGATCCAGAGAAGATCTGCATGGTAGAGTGGGCCAAAATACCTGCTACAGTGTGTGCAAACCTGGTCAAGAACTACAGGAAATGGTTGACCTCTGTAATTGCCAACCAAGGTTATATTACAAAGTATTGAGTTAAACATTTTGATTGTCCAAATATTTATTTTCCGCAAGAATATACAAATAAATTGTTTAAAAATCATGCAATGTGATTTCCTATTTTTTTTTTCAGTTTCTGTCTCTCACAGTTGAAGTGTACCTATGATGGAAATTACAGACCTCTCTCATCTTTTTAAGTGGGTCAACTTGCACAATCGGTGGCTGTCCAAATACTTTTTTGCCCCACTGTGTGTGTATATATATATATATATATATATATTTTTTTTTAGAAGAATTAGTGAAAATAAGCGCCCAAGAGTGTGAATTTATACAACAAGGTAGGTAAAATGAAGGTATCAACGGTGGGTATGTTAACACCCGTTTGAACTTATCTGAAAAAACCAGAGTGGCTAGATTCAGGCGATGTTCCTTTTGATGCTTAAAACATGTTAAAAAAGAAGAATAACAGACATAGTGTGTACTGTTTTTTTTTTTAAATATCTAAATATAACACTTGCTTTCTGATATTAGGCTTAATTAGGGAAATAGCATATTCCCAAGTATGCAGTCAATATAGCCTAGGCAGTGTATATATAAAAGATACAATATTTAATACACAAAAATGACATAAAAGTACATAAAAATACATAAAAACATATAAGATAGCTGTATAGCATGCGTACAAGATAAAAGATTATATCAGGCTTATCTGTCCATAAATAACTGGAATGCATGCGTACAGAGTTCAAGATGATAAATGGCTTATCTGTCCATTAGAGGGAATGTCATCAGGTGGTCCCAACGCGTTTCGTCCGTCATCAGCAGGATGAAGTCCTGCTGATGACGGACGAAACGCGTTGGGACCACCTGATGACATTCCCTCTAATGGACAGATAAGCCATTTATCATCTTGAACTCTGTACGCATGCATTCCAGTTATTTATGGACAGATAAGCCTGATATAATCTTTTATCTTGTACGCATGCTATACAGCTATCTTATATGTTTTTATGTATTTTTATGTACTTTTATGTCATTTTTGTGTATCAAATATTGTATCTTTTATATATACACTGCCTAGGCTATATTGACTGCATACTTGGGAATATGCTATTTCCCTAATTAAGCCTAATATCAGAAAGCAAGTGTTATATTTAGATATTTTTAAAAAAAAACAGTACACACTATGTCTGTTATTCTTCTTTTTTAACATGTTTTAAGCATCAAAAGGAACATCGCCTGAATCTAGCCACTCTGGTTTTTTCAGATAAGTTCAAACGGGTGTTAACATACCCACCGTTGATACCTTCATTTTACCTACCTTGTTGTATAAATTCACACTCTTGGGCGCTTATTTTCACTAATTCTTCTAAATCCATAGGTGTGCATGCCAAGCACATTTTTTGTATTATAAGCTGCCGCTCACAGTTTGAGAAGTGTTTTTACTTTATATTGATACTCTATCTACACTAAAGGTTATTTTAATTTTAAAGTATAATAAGCACATAGCTACATCCAAGCGCCGTAGACTCTACTTCTATATATATATATATATATATATATATATATATATATGTATATATATATATATATATATATATTATTTTCACACACACACACACACACACACACACACACACACAGACTTCTTGTAAAGGTGAAAATTTCCTTTCTTCCTTCCAGCATTGCGGGCCTAAGCCCATCAACAGGAACGAAATATATAAATATTTAAAATAACCACTATAATTGATAAAATATATTCCCCACTTACCTGTTCCTATGTTCCATGCTTGATCTGACATAGGGGGTCATTCCGAGTTGTTCGCTCGTTGCCAATTTTCGCAACGGAGCGATTAAGGCGAAAATGCGCATGGTACGCAGTACGCATGCGTTAAGTATTTTAGCTCAAAACTTAGTAGATTTACTCACGTCCGAACGAAGAATTTCCATAGTTGAAGTGATCGGAGTGTGATTGGCAGGAAGTGGGTGTTTCTGGGCCGAAACTGCCCATTTTCTCGGAGTGTGCGGAAAAACGCAGGCGTGCCAGGATAAAACGCGGGAGTGTCTGGAGAAACGGGGGAGTGGCTGGCCGAATGCAGGGCGTGTTTGTGACGTCAAACCAGGAACGAAACGGGCTGAGCTGATCGCAGTGTAGGAGTAAGTCTCAAGCTACTCAGAAACTGCTAAGAATTTTCTATTTGCAATTCTGCTAATCTTTCGTTCGCAATTCTGCTAAACTAAGATACACTCCCAGAGGGCGGCGGCCTAGCGTGTGCAATGCTGCTAAAATCTGCTAGCGAGCGAACAACTCGGAATGACCCCCATAGTTCAAAGGGATGGGAACTTGCAACCCAGCAATAACAAAATGATTTGCAGACTTGGACCTATTAACTCTAGGTAGGGAGGCCACACATTCATACGCATCCCTCCCAATCAACACCCAGGCACACATGCAAACACTCCGAGAAGGTCCAAACCACTGTCAGTTTACGTTTTCATCCTACAAATCACTGGGTATTACATGTGTCAATTTGGAGGGGAAAATTGCAGTCATTTGAAGTAGTGTGCAATGACTCACAGAAGTTGCTAATAAATTTGCATTCTATTACACCCACCCTGAGAGTGAGATGATGATATGGATGCCCAATTTTATGTAGATTTTTAACAAATGTGACGTATATGGGCAAAGGTTTGCCTTAAATAAGGCAAATTTATTTTGCTAATTCACATAGCCAGATTTGATAAACTCCTCTTTTTGACTTCATGGGTCCTTATTTTTTATTTGTATTCATACCATTGTTAAGAGATCTAAAAGAGCCACATCTGATTGTAATAATAAATCAACCAACTATGAGACATTTATTAAATCTATTTCTGAAAATGTACAATATTTCTTATTGGAGAAAACTGCCAATCAATCATATTTATCGGAAGCTGTGGAATCTGGATGAAACTATTTTCTCATGTGTTTGATTGGCTGACTTTCCAACCAGATAGGAGCTCCCTAAGTATAAAATAAAAGTTATTATTTATAACAATAATATATGCAAGTATTGGCAGCAAGACAAATCCAGTCCTTAGATCATATTGAGAGCACATTCTTTAGGAATAAATTATTGGCATTAACATGTAAATAATAAAATTAACAGTTTCAATTGTGTGTGTTTTTTAAAGAACTTTAATCAGAATTTGATATTCTGCATGTACCCTTGCATATTTATTTACGAAGTACAAGACACATACTGTGTAAAATTATTTTTTTTTTAAATTAATTTTAGTTCAGAATTTACATTGCTAGGAAAGGAATAAAAATGGAATTTTAGAATTGTTTTTGGAAATGTAGGCTTGGTTACACATCAAATCAATTATACAAAAGTAGAATACTAAATTTAACAGATTCAAAACAATATTATACCATAGTGTTCTAATATTATATTCATAACATTGAAAAACACATTAAATTGAACATTTTATTTTTATAAAAAATATTTATACATGAATACGACAAAACTTTGATGGGGCCCCAAACATATAGTATACGGTATTTAAAAGCAATATCGAGAAATAAACTCTCAATAGCTCTAAAACAGCATTGTGAAGTATATGAAAAAGTAACTATCAATGCTTAAAGGAATGAGGCATATAAACTATTTTATTACTGCATAGTACCCAAAGTTTATATGATGGAACACCCTCCACTGCACTCATGTATCCTCCCACTACCACTAACACATGCAGGGGGCTTCTGAGTATCCAGAAACCTCCCTCCCTCGATGGCTAATTGTCTTGTGAACACTGGCCGTGGACCAGTGATATGAGAATCTCATAATCTTGGCCCTTTTCCTTCCCATATACCCGTGAATCCCAGCATTACATCACAACAGGTGGGGCCGAATGATAACAAAGTGCCCTACCCCCATTAGCAATCTATAAAGCCCCTGAGTGGAACAACAACTCCCACCACCTTTGCTTTGGAGATCACACCTGCTACCAAAATCAAATTGCTAAATATGACACCGTAAAGATTAGAGATGAGCGGGTTCGGTTCCTCGAGATCCGAACCCCCTCCCCCAAACTTCACCTATTTTACACGGGTCCGAGGCAGCCGCCCAATATTTCTCTCTCTCTCTCTCTCCCTCCCCCTTTCTCTCTATCTATCTATCTATCTATCTATCTATCTATCTATCTATCTATCTATATATATTAGAAATGAGCGGGTTTGGTTCTCCGAGATCCGAACCCCCCCCGAACTTCACCTATTTTACACGGGTCCGAGGCAGCCTCGGATCTTCCCGCCTTGCTCGGTTAACCCGAACGAGGCCGAACGTCATTATCCCGCTGTCGGATTCTCGCGAGATTCGTATTCTATATAAAGAGCCGCGCGTCGCCGCCATTTTCACTCGTGCATTGTCAATTGAGCAGAGAGAACGTGGCTACGTTCTCTGCCTGAAAAGCTCAATATCTGTGCTCAGTGTGCTGCAAATATCTACATTCTCTGCCTGAAAAGCTCCATATCTGTGCTCAGTGTGCTGCAAATATCTGTGCTCAGTGTGCTTCATTTTGGTGAACAACAGTATATAGTTGTACAGTACATTAGGCCATTGCTGTAGTATCTTGCAGCTCAGTGTCACTGCAAGTATCCATTCCATATCTGTGCTGCATTTTTGTGAGCAGTATATATAGTATTACAGTGCAGCATTTTGGTGACCAACAGTATATAGGGGGTCATTCCGAGTTGTTCGCTCGTTGCGCATGGTACGCAGTGCGCATGCGCTAAGTATTTTAGCACAAAACTTAGTAGATTTACTCACGTCCGAACAAAGAATTTTCATCGTTGATGTGATCGGAGTGTGATTGACAGGAAGTGGGTGTTTCTGGGCGGAAACTGACCGTTTTCTGGGAGTGTGCGGAAAAACGCAGGCGTGCCAGGATAAAACGCGGGAGTGTCTGGAGAAATGGGAGAGTGGCTGGCCGAACGCAGGGCGTGTTTATGACGTCAAACCAGGAACGAAACGGGCTGAGCTGATCGCAGTGTAGGAGTAAATCTCGAGCTACTCAGAAACTGCTATGCTAAGATACACTCCCAGAGGGCAGCGGCCTAGCGTGTGCAATGCTGCTAAAATCTGCTAGCGAGCGAACAACTCGGAATGAGGGCCATAGTTGTACAGTAGGCCATTGCTGTAACTTGCAGCTCTGTGTCACTGCAAGTACCCATTCCAAATCTGTGCTGCATTTTTGTGAGCAGTATATATAGTATTACAGTGCAGCATTTTGGTGACCAACAGTATATAGTTGTACAGTAGGCCATTGCTGTATCTTGCAGCTCTTTGTCACTGCAAGTATCCATTCCATATCTGTGCGGCATTTTTGTGAGCAGTATATATAGTATTACAGTGCAGCATTTTGGTGACCCAACAGTATATAGTTGTGTACAGTAGGCGATTGCTGTATCTTGCAGCTCTGTGTCACTGCAAGTATCCATTCCATATCTGTGTCACTGCATTTTTGTGAGCAGTATATATAGTATTACAGTGCAGCATTTTGGTGACCAACAGTATACATATATAGTACAGTACAGTAGGCCATTGCTATTGATATATTACTGGCATATAATTCCACACATTAATAAATGGAGAACAAAAATGTGGAGGGTAAAATAGGGAAAGATCAAGATCCACTTCCACCTCGTGCTGAAGCTGCTGCCACTAGTCATGGCCGAGACGGTGAAATGCCATCAACGTCGTCTGCCAAGGCCGATGCCCACTGCAATAGTAGAGAGCATGTAAAATACAAAAAACAAAAGTTCAGTAAAATGACCCAAAATCTAAATTAAAAGCGTCTGAGGAGAAGCGTAAACTTGCCAATATGCCATTTACGACACAGAGTGGCAAGGAACGGCTGAGGCCCTGACCTATGTTCATGGCTAGTGGTTCAGCTTCACATGAGGATGGAAGCACTCATCCTCCCGCTAGAAAAATGAAAAGACTTAAGCTGGCAAAAGCACAGCAAGGAACTGTGCGTTCTTCTAAATCTCAAATCCCCAAGGAGAGTCCAATTGTGTCGGTTGCGATGCCTGACCTTCCCAACACTGGACGGGAAGAGGTGGCACTTTCCACCATTTGCACGCCCCCTGCAAGTGCTGGAAGGAGCACCTACAGTCCAGTTCATGATAGTCAAATTGAAGATGTCACTGTTGAAGTACACCAGTACACCAATGAGGATATGGGTGTTGCTGGCACTGAGGAGGAAATTGACAAGGAGGATTCTGATGGTGAGGTGGTTTGTTTAAGTCAGGCACCCGGGGAGACACCTGTTGTCCGTGGGATGAATATGGCCATTGACATGCCTGGTCAAATTACAAAAAAAAATCACCTCTTCGGTGTGGAATTTTTTTTTATTTTTTTTAACGTAAAACAATTTTTTATTAATGCATCACTTCACATTACAATAAAAGTTGTATAAACAGTACAAGGTTTAAGATGTGTACATATAGCATAGAGAGTCGGATATAAAAGCAAGTGTACCGTTTAGATATGAGCACACAAATCACAGTAAGTCACTTCAAGGACCAATGCTATACATTGATATTATTGTTGTCTACACGTACCTTAGAGATTAGGTATAATACAATTTTTACTACAAGAAACCTGCATCTTAGGCGATACGGAGAAGTGGGGGAGGCCGGGGCCCCACAATACCACCAGTACTCAGTTGTCTAGCACAATGGGAGGGTCCCCCACCGCCACATTTGTCTCATACCACTCAGTGGTTTTAAAAGAGTATTTAAGTCTAGCCTGAAAATCTACAGGGAGAGTGGCGATATAGCTCTCCCAGGAGTCGAAAAATCTCCCCACCAATTTGTCTTTCTGTAGCGTGGTTTCTAGCCATTGCATCTGAAACTAATGATGGAGCTTTCCCTTAAACAAAGCTAAAGTAGGCAGATCTTTATATATCCAAGATTGCAAATTTGCTTTACGCGCAGCCGCACTAATCGCCATTAACAATCTTTTACATCCCTTCGTTACCCTTTGTCCAGCCGGAATTATCCCAAAAACTGCCCATTCTGCCGTGAAGGGAATAAAATTTATCAGCTGCTCTATGACATATTGCCTCACCTGAAGCCAAAAGCGATGGAGCATCGGGCACAACCAAAAACAATGCATGAGATCTGCTTTGGGTGCATGGCATTTCAGACATCTGTCCGAATCTACCATGCCCGTTTTATATTGTTTATCAGGGGAAAAATACGCCCTATGGACAATATTGTAGAACATCTCATGATATTGTGCCGAGGGTAATAACTTGCAAGAAAGGAGCAGATTGTTTAGCAACATCTCACATGTAAGCGCAGGAAAATCTGATAACCATTTTGTCATTCCCGATTGCGACCTTGAGTGATCCATCGGAGTGTTAAGTTTTCTGTAATATATAGATAAGGCCTTTTTAGTGGCCGGTGGTGTTCTGAGAAAGACATCTAGATCATTCGCGTAGTCCACCCTCGAAAGGGTGTTAAGTATCGAGCATGCGTAGTGTTGCATCTGCAAAAATGCTAGCGGGTATCTCAGAAGAAACGGGTAGGTCTCCTGAGCTTGTGTAAATGTCAATGGTTTCCCAGTTCCCACATCGACTATGTGTCTTATATCTTTCAGGCCTTCTTTATGGAACATCGTAAACGGAAAGCCCGCCTCCCCACGCTGGAAATTGTTGCTACCGAGAAATGTTAAAAATAAAGACTTGTGTCCCCCCAAATTCCTCGAACGTCTGAGAATATGCCAGAGGCGATAGACTGACCACAGAAGGGGATTGTCCTTCAACTCTTGGTCAAATTCCGCTTCTACACCATATAGGAAATTTATCAGATTTTTTGTTTTTACAAATTGTGCTTCCAAATGTGTATTAGCATAAGTATCTTGATCAGTTTACCAGTCTCTTAGAAATCTCATTAAAGAAGCCTGGTTATAAAGTTGAGTGTTTGGAAAGTGTATTCCTCCATTAGCCTTTGACTGTTGAAGTTTATGCATAGCTATGCGGGGCCTCTTTCCTTTCCATATAAATTGTCTGAACATTTTAGTTATATATGTCAGGTCAGATCTACTGATCAGTACAGGTACGGATTGCAAAATATATAAGAGTCTAGGGAATGTGCACATCTTAATCAAGTTGGCCCTCCCTAGATATGAGAGCGTTAAGTGTTTCCAACCTTCCAGTTCTTTCGCTATTGAGTCCATCGCCTCCTTCACATTCAGTCTATATAATTCAGCTGGGTATTTTGGGAGTTTAATGCCCAGATATGTTATATACTTATTTGCCCATTTTATTGGTAACCGTCTCCCCCACTCCGGACTCCTTTTACCCGTTTTTAAATATAACCACACCGATTTGGAAAGATTGACCTGGAAGCCAGATATTTTTCCATAATTGTGTAATAAATCCAAAATACTTTGGAGAGATTCCCTAGGATTCCCAATATAGACCAAAACGTCATCCGCGAATGCTGATAGTTTTATTTCTTTTTCTCCTATTAAAATACCACGGTATGTTGTTGAGTTCTGCAGGATCCGGAATAGGGGATCTATAGATAAGTTAAAGAGAAGGGGCGACAAGGGACATCCTTGTCTTGTGCCCCTCTGCATTGTTATCTGCGACCCCCTTTTGCCATTAACTAATAGGGAGGTTTGTGGTTCCGTGTATAAATATTTGATGAGCCCCACGAATCTATCATTAAAGCCTCTGCATTCTAACACTTGAAATAGATGATGCCACGCTACTGTGTCAAAAGCCTTGTAGGTATCCAGGCTCAGTAACATATGTTCCACAGTATGTAAATTTCTAGATGCCACCGTTGCTGCTATTGCTGTACGGATGGCTTTGACTGATTGGCGATCTCGAACGAAACCATATTGGTGATCAGTCAGCAAGTCGGGGAGAATTAGTTGTAATCTATTGGCCATAATTTTTGTAAATATTTTAAAGTCAGAATTTAGGAGGGTAATAGGTCGATATGAGTCAGCCAGTAACAGATCCCTGTCTGGTTTGGGAATTAGAGTTGTAAATGCTTGAGAAAATGATGGGTATGATGGATTGTCTCTGTAAATTTTATTAAAAAGTTCTAATAGTGTTGGGGTCAGTTCCTGCTTCAATAATTTGTAGTAAGTCCCCGTGAACCCGTCAGGTCCTGGAGACTTATGGGGATGTAAGGATGCCATAACATCTGTCACCTCCTCTTCCTGCGGTGTGGAATTATTTTAACAGAAATGCGGACAACAGGTGTCAAGCCGTGTGTTGCCTTTGTCAAGCTGTAATAAGTAGGAGTAAGGACGTTAACCACCTAGGAACATCCTCCCTTATACGTCACCTGGAGCGCATTCATCAGAAGTCATTGACAAGTTCAAAAACTTTGGGTGACAGCAGAAGTAGTCCACAGACAACTAAATCCCTTCCTCTTGTACACAAGCTCCTGCAAACCACACCACCAACTCCCTCAGTGTCAATTTCCTCCTTAGACAGGAAAGACAATAGTCCTGCAAGCCATGTCACTGGCAAGTGTGACAAGTCCTCTCCTGTCTGGGATTCCTCTGATGGATCCTTGAGTGTAATGCCTACTGCTCCTGGCTCTGCTGTTGTTGCTGCTGGGAGTCGATCATCATCCCAGAGTGGAAGTCGGAAGACCACTTGTACTACTTCCAGTAAGCAATTGACTGTCCAACAGTCCTTTGCAAGGAAGATGAAATATCACAGCAGTCATCCTGCTGCAATGTGGATAACTCAGGCCTTGGCAGCTATGTTGGTGTTAAACGTGTGTCCGGTGTCCACCGTTAATTCACAGGGAATTAGAGAATTTCTTGAGGTACTGTGTCCCCGGTACCAAATACCGTCTAGGTTCCACTTCTCTAGGCAGGCGATACCGAGAATGTACACAGACGTCAGAAAAAAAGTCACCAGTGTCCTAAAAAATGCAGTTGTACCCAATGTCCACTTAACCATGGACATGTGGACAAGTGGAGCAGGGCAGACTCAGGACTATATGACTGTGACAGCCCACTGGGTAGATGTATTGCCTCCCGCAGCAAGAACAGCAGCAGTGGCACCAGTAGCAGCATCTCGCAAACGCCAACTCGTTCCTAGGCAGGCTACGCTTTGTATCACCGCTTTTCATAAGAGGCACACAGCTGACAACCTCTTACAGAAACTGAGGAACATCATCGCAGAATGGCTTACCCCAATTGGACTCTCCTGGGGATTTGTGACATCGGACAACGCCACCAATATTGTGCGTGCATTACATGTGGGCAAATTCCAGCACATCCCATGTTTTGCACATACATTGTATTTGGTGGTGCAGAATTTTTAAAAAAATGACAGAGGCGTGCAAGAGATGTTGTCGGTGGCCCGAAGAATTGCGGGCCACTTTCGGCATTCAGCCACCGCGTGCCGAAGACTGGAGCACCAGCAAACACTCCTGAACCTGCCCCGCCATCATCTGAAGCAAGAGGTTATAACGAGGTGGAATTAAACCCTCTATGTGCTTCAGAGGATGGAGGAGCAGCAAAAGGCCATTCAAGCCTATACATCTACCTACGATATAGGCAAAGGAGGGAGAAAGCACTAGAGATGAGCGCCTGAAATTTTTCGGGTTTTGTGTTTTGGTTTTGGGTTCGGTTCCGCGGCCGTGTTTTGGGTTCGAACGCGTTTTGGCAAAACCTCACCGAATTATTTTTGTCGGATTCGGGTGTGTTTTGGATTCGGGTGTTTTTTTCCAAAAACACTAAAAAACAGCTTAAATCATAGAATTTGGGGGTCATTTTGATCCCAAAGTATTATTAACCTCAAAAACCATGATTTACACTCATTTTCAGTCTATTCTGAATACCTCACACCTCACAATATTATTTTTAGTCCTAAAATTTGCACCGAGGTCGCTGTGTGAGTAAGATAAGCGACCCTAGTGGCCGACACAAACACCGGGCCCATCTAGGAGTGGCACTGCAGTGTCACGCAGGATGTCCCTTCCAAAAAACCCTCCCCAAACAGCACATGACGCAAAGAAAAAAAGAGGCGCAATGAGGTAGCTGTGTGAGTAAGATTAGCGACCCTAGTGGCCGACACAAACACCGGGCCCATCTAGGAGTGGCACTGCAGTGTCACGCAGGATGGCCCTTCCAAAAAACCCTCCCCAAACAGCACATGACGCAAAGAAAAAAAGAGGCGCAATGAGGTAGCTGACTGTGTGAGTAAGATTAGCGACCCTAGTGGCCGACACAAACACCGGGCACATCTAGGAGTGGCACTGCAGTGTCACGCAGGATGTCCCTTCCAAAAAACCCTCCCCAAACAGCACATGACGCAAAGAAAAAAAGAGGCGCAATGAGGTAGCTGTGTGAGTAAGATTAGCGACCCTAGTGGCCGACACAAACACCGGGCCCATCTAGGAGTGGCACTGCAGTGTCACGCAGGATGTCCCTTCCAAAAAACCCTCCCCAATCAGCACATGATGCAAAGAAAAAGAAAAGAAAAAAGAGGTGCAAGATGGAATTATCCTTGGGCCCTCCCACCCACCCTTATGTTGTATAAACAAAACAGGACATGCACACTTTAACCAACCCATCATTTCAGTGACAGGGTCTGCCACACGACTGTGACTGATATGACGGGTTGGTTTGGACCCCCCCCAAAAAAGAAGCAATTAATCTCTCCTTGCACAAACTGGCTCTACAGAGGCAAGATGTCCACCTCATCTTCACCCTCCGATATATCACCGTGTACATCCCCCTCCTCACAGATTATCAATTCGTCCCCACTGGAATCCACCATCTCAGCTCCCTGTGTACTTTGTGGAGGCAATTGCTGCTGGTCAATGTCTCCGCGGAGGAATTGATTATAATTCATTTTAATGAACATCATCTTCTCCACATTTTCTGGATGTAACCTCGTACGCCGATTGCTGACAAGGTGAGCGGCGGCACTAAACACTCTTTCGGAGTACACACTTGTGGGAGGGCAACTTAGGTAGAATAAAGCCAGTTTGTGCAAGGGCCTCCAAATTGCCTCTTTTTCCTGCCAGTATAAGTACGGACTGTGTGACGTGCCTACTTGGATGCGGTCACTCATATAATCCTCCACCATTCTATCAATGTTGAGAGAATCATATGCAGTGACAGTAGACGACATGTCCGTAATCGTTGTCAGGTCCTTCAGTCCGGACCAGATGTCAGCATCAGCAGTCGCTCCAGACTGCCCTGCATCACCGCCAGCGGGTGGGCTCGGAATTCTGAGCCTTTTCCTCGCACCCCCAGTTGCGGGAGAATGTGAAGGAGGAGATGTTGACAGGTCGCGTTCCGCTTGACTTGACAATTTTGTCACCAGCAGGTCTTTCAACCCCAGCAGACCTGTGTCTGCCGGAAAGAGAGATCCAAGGTAGGCTTTAAATCTAGGATCGAGCACGGTGGCCAAAATGTAGTGCTCTGATTTCAACAGATTGACCACCCGTGAATCCTTGTTAAGCGAATTAAGGGCTGCATCCACAAGTCCCACATGCCTAGCGGAATCGCTCCGTGTTAGCTCCTTCTTCAATGCCTCCAGCTTCTTCTGCAAAAGCCTGATGAGGGGAATGACCTGACTCAGGCTGGCAGTGTCTGAACTGACTTCACGTGTGGCAAGTTCAAAGGGCATCAGAACCTTGCACAACGTTGAAATCATTCTCCACTGCACTTGAGACAGGTGCATTCCATCTCCTATATCGTGCTCAATTGTATAGGCTTGAATGGCCTTTTGCTGCTCCTCCAACCTCTGAAGCATATAGAGGGTTGAATTCCACCTCGTTACCACTTCTTGCTTCAGATGATGGCAGGGCAGGTTCAGTAGTTTTTGGTGGTGCTCCAGTCTTCTGTACGTGGTGCCTGTACGCCGAAAGTGTCCCGCAATTTTTCTGGCCACCGACAGCATCTCTTGCACGCCCCTGTCGTTTTTTAAAAAATTCTGCACCACCAAATTCAAGGTATGTGCAAAACATGGGACGTGCTGGAATTTGCCCATATTTAATGCACACACAATATTGCTGGCGTTGTCCGATGCCACAAATCCACAGGAGAGTCCAATTGGGGTAAGCCATTCCGCGATGATCTTCCTCAGTTGCCGTAAGAGGTTTTCAGCTGTGTGCGTATTCTGGAAAGCGGTGATACAAAGCGTAGCCTGCCTAGGAAAGAGTTGGCGTTTGCGAGATGCTGCTACTGGTGCCGCCGCTGCTGTTCTTGCGGCGGGAGTCCATACATCTACCCAGTGGGCTGTCACAGTCATATAGTCCTGACCCTGCCCTGCTCCACTTGTCCACATGTCCGTGGTTAAGTGGACATTGGGTACAACTGCATTTTTTAGGACACTGGTGAGTCTTTTTCTGACGTCCGTGTACATTCTCGGTATCGCCTGCCTAGAGAAGTGGAACCTAGATGGTATTTGGTAACGGGGGCACACTGCCTCAATAAATTGTCTAGTTCCCTGTGAACTAACGGCGGATACCGGACGCACGTCTAACACCAACATAGTTGTCAAGGACTCAGTTATCCGCTTTGCAGTAGGATGACTGCTGTGATATTTCATCTTCATCGCAAAGGACTGTTGAACAGTCAATTGCTTACTGGAAGTAGTACAAGTGGGCTTACGACTTCCCCTCTGGGATGACCATCGACTCCCAGCGGCAACAACAGCAGCGCCAGCAGCAGTAGGCGTTACACGCAAGGATGCATCGGAGGAATCCCAGGCAGGAGAGGACTCGTCAGACTTGCCAGTGACATGGCCTGCAGGACTATTGGCATTCCTGGGGAAGGAGGAAATTGACACTGAGGGAGTTGGTGGGGTGGTTTGCGTGAGCTTGGTTACAAGAGGAAGGGATTTACTGGTCAGTGGACTGCTTCCGCTGTCACCCAAAGTTTTTGAACTTGTCACTGACTTATTATGAATGCGCTGCAGGTGACGTATAAGGGAGGATGTTCCGAGGTGGTTAACGTCCTTACCCCTACTTATTACAGCTTGACAAAGGGAACACACGGCTTGACACCTGTTGTCCGCATTTCTGGTGAAATACCTCCACACCGAAGAGCTGATTTTTTTGGTATTTTCACCTGGCATGTCAACGGCCATATTCCTCCCACGGACAACAGGTGTCTCCCCGGGTGCCTGACTTAAACAAACCACCTCACCATCAGAATCCTTCTGGTCAATTTCCTCCCCAGCGCCAGCAACACCCATATCCTCCTCATCCTGGTGTACTTCAACACTGACATCTTCAATCTGACTATCAGGAACTGGACTGCGGGTGCTCCTTCCAGCACTTGCAGGGGGCATGCAAATAGTGGAAGGCGCATGCTCTTCACGTCCAGTGTTGGGAAGGTCAGGCATCGCAACCGACACAATTGGACTCTCCTTGTGGATTTGGGATTTCAAAGAACGCACAGTTCTTTGCGGTGCTTTTGCCAGCTTGAGTCTTTTCAGTTTTCTAGCGAGAGGCTGAGTGCTTCCATCCTCATGTGAAGCTGAACCACTAGCCATGAACATAGGCCAGGGCCTCAGCCGTTCCTTGCCACTCCGTGTGGTAAATGGCATATTGGCAAGTTTACGCTTCTCCTCCGACAATTTTATTTTAGGTTTTGGAGTCCTTTTTTTTCTGATATTTGGTGTTTTGGATTTGACATGCTCTGTACTATGACATTGGGCATCGGCCTTGGCAGACGACGTTGCTGGCATTTCATCGTCTCGGCCATGACTAGTGGCAGCAGCTTCAGCACGAGGTGGAAGTGGATCTTGATCTTTCCCTAATTTTGGAACCTCAACTTTTTTGTTCTCCATATTTTATAGGCAGAACTAAAAGGCACCTCAGGTAAACAATGGAGATGGATGGATTGGATACTAGTATACAATTATGGACGGACTGCCACGGTTAGGTGGTATAAAAAAACCACGGTTAGGTGGTATATATTGTAATACAATTATGGATGGACGGACTGCCTGCCGAGTGCCGACACAGAGGTAGCCACAGCCGTGAACTACCGCACTGTACACTGGTTGATAAAGAGATAGTAGTATACTCGTAACAACTAGTATGACTGACTATGACGGTATAAAGAATGAAAAAAAAACCACGGTTAGGTGGTATATATTGTAATACAATTATGGATGGACGGACTGCCTGCCGAGTTCCGACACAGAGGTAGCCACAGCCGTGAACTACCGCACTGTACACTGGTTGATAAAGAGATAGTAGTATACTCGTAACAACTAGTATGACTGACTATGACGGTATAAAGAATGAAAAAAAAACCACGGTTAGGTGGTATATATTATAATACAATTATGGATGGACGGACTGCCTGCCGAGTGCCGACACAGAGGTAGCCACAGCCGTGAACTACCGCACTGTACACTGGTTGATAAAGAGATAGTAGTATACTCGTAACAACTAGTATGACTGACTATGACGGTATAAAGAATGAAAAAAAAACCACGGTTAGGTGGTATATATTATAATACAATTATGGATGGACGGACTGCCTGCCGACTGCCGACACAGAGGTAGCCACAGCCGTGAACTACCGCACTGTACACTGGTTGATAAAGAGATAGTAGTATACTCGTAACAACTAGTATGACACTATGACGGTATAAAGAATGAAAAAAAAACCACGGTTAGGTGGTATATATTATAATACAATTATGGATGGACGGACTGCCTGCCGACTGCCGACACAGAGGTAGCCACAGCCGTGAACTACCGCACTGTACACTGGTTGATAAAGAGATAGTAGTATACTCGTAACAACTAGTATGACACTATGACGGTATAAAGAATGAAAAAAAAACCACGGTTAGGTGGTATATATTATAATAATACAATTATGGATGGACGGACTGCCTGCCGACTGCCGACACAGAGGTAGCCACAGCCGTGAACTACCGCACTGTACACTGGTTGATAAAGAGATAGTAGTATACTCGTAACAACTAGTATGACTATGACGACGGTATAAAGAAAGAAAAAAAAATACCACGGTTAGGTGGTATATAATTATACAATTATGGATGGACGGACTGCCTGCCGAGTGCCGACTGCCGACACAGAGGTAGCCACAGCCGTGAACTACCGCACTGTACTGTGTCTGCTGCTATTATAGACTGGTTGATAAAGAGATAGTATACAACAATATACTACTATACTGGTGGTCAGGCACTGGTCACCACTAGTCACACTGGCAGTGGCACTCCTGCAGCAAAAGTGTGCACTGTTTAATTTTAAATTAATATAATATTATGTACTCCTGGCTCCTGCTATAACAACCTGCAGTGCTCCCCAGTCTCCCCCACAATTATTATAAGCTTTTATACATTGATGTGCAGCACACTGGGCTGAGCTGAGTGCACACAGACTGAGTCACACTGTGTGACTGCTGTGTATCGTTTTTTTCAGGCAGAGAACGGATATAGCAGAGAACGGATATATTAAATAAAAGTTAACTTAACAACAACTGCACTGGTCACTGTGGTAAACTCTGTCTGCACAATCTCTCTCTCTCTCTCTCTCTTCTAATCTATTCTAATGGAGAGGACGCCAGCCACGTCCTCTCCCTATCAATCTCAATGCACGTGTGAAAATAGCGGCGACGCGCGGCTCCTTATATAGAATCCGAGTCTCGCGAGAATCCGACAGCGTCATGATGACGTTCGGGCGCGCTCGGGTTAACCGAGCAAGGCGGGAAGATCCGAGTCGCTCGGACCCGTGAAAAAAAAAGTGAAGTTCGTGCGGGTTCGGATTCAAAGAAACCGAACCCGCTCATCTCTAGAAAGCACCTGACTCAAGCACAGTGGAGAATGATTTCAACATTGTGCAAGGTTCTGCAACCCTTTGAACTTGCCACACGTGAAGTTAGTTCAGACACTGCCAGCCTGAGTCAGGTCATTCCCCTCATCAGGCTTTTGCAAAAGAAGCTGGAGAGATTGAAGGAGGAGCTAAAACGGAGCAATTCCGCTAGGCATGTGGGACTTGAAATCAGAGCACTACATTTTGGCCACCGTGCTCGATCCAAAGTTTAAAGCCTACGTTGTATCTCTCTTTCCGGCAGACACAAGTCTGCAGATGTTCAAAGACCTGCTGGTGAGACACTTGTCAACTAAAGCGGAACGTGACCCGTCAACAGCTCCTCCTTCACATTCTCCCGCAACTGGGGCTGCGAGGAAAAGGATAAGATTTCCGAGCCCACCCGCTGGCGGTGATGCAGGGCAGTCTGGAGCGAGTGCTGACATCTGGTCCGGACTGAAGGACCTGCCAACGATTACTGACATGTTGTCTACTGTCACTGCATATGATTCTGTCACCATTGAAAGAATGGTGGAGGATTATATGAGTGACCGCATCCAAGTAGGCACATCAGACAGTCCATACGTATACTGGCAGGAAAAAGAGGCAATTTGGAGGCCCTTGCACAAACTGGCTTTATTTTACCTAAGTTGCCCCCCCTGCAGTGTGTACTCCAAAAGAGTGTTTAGTGCAGCTGGTCACCTTTTCAGCAATCGGCGTACGAGGTTACTTCCAGAAAATGTGGAGAAGATGATGTTCATCAAAATGAATTATAATCAATTCCTCCGTGGAGACATTCACCAGCAATTGCCTCCAGAAAGTACACAGGGACCTGAGATGGTGGATTCCAGTGGGGACAAATTATTACTCTGAGGAGGGGGATGTACACAGTGAAAGGGGTGAGGAATCGGACGATGAGGAGGAGGTGGACATCTTGCCTCTGTAGAGCCAGTTTGTGCAAGGAGAGATTGATTGCTTCTTTTTTGGTGGGGGCCCAAACCAACCAGTCATTTCAGCCACAGTCGTGTGGCAGACCCTGTGGCTGAAATGATGGGTTTGTTAAAGTGTGCATGTCCTGTTTATACAACATAAGGGTGGGTGGGAGGGCCCAAGGACAATTCCATCTTGCACCTCTTTTTTTTATTTTTTATCTCTGCATCATGTGATGTTTGGGGCTAATTTTTTTAAGTGCCATCCTGTCTGACACTGCAGTGCCACTCCTAGATGGGCCAGGTGTTTGTACCGGCCACTTGGGTCGCTTAGCTTAGTCATCCAGCGACCTCGGTGCAAATTTTAGGACTAAAAATAATATTGTGAGGTGTTCAGAATAGACTGGAAATGAGTGGAAATTATGGTTATTGAGGTTAATAACACTATGGTATCAAAATTACCCCCAAATTCTATGATTTAAGCTGTTTTTGAGGGTTTTTTAAAAAAAAAAAAAACACCCGAATCCGACAAAAAAATTTCAGGGAGGTTTTGCCAAAACGCGTCCAAATCCAAAACATGGCCGCGGAACCAAATCCAAAACCAAAACACGAAACCCAGAAAAATTTCCGGTGCACATCTCTAGTAAAGATGAGTAAAGATGCTTGAACTGCTTAAGCAAGTACAACATTCGATCAATACAGGCCTCTGATCTAACGTGACTCAGGGCTGAGTGGTTTATGTCAGGCTCCGGAGCCTTACCTAAGGCGGGTGCTCCCACAGGTTACCGTCCTGCTGGTTGGCACGGCTGCGGCGGCAGGGAGCTGCTGGTGGCGGGTCCTCCTGGACGGATATGCGGCTGCCAAGGGCCGGGGGCTGAGGGTCTGGAGAGCTGGGCACTGTGGCGGGGATCGCTGCGGTAAGGTCCTCTAGTGGTGACACAGTATAGTGTGTCAGAGACAGAAGCTAGCTAAAGCTGTGTGCTAACAGCTAAGTATGTCTCCTGTGCTGGGGGCAGCCATGTTGGAGACCAGAGTATTACCAATGAAGTTCTCAATCTGTGTCCAGCCAATCCTGCGTGTTCTCCCCTTACAAAAGGGGGCTGGCTCAGAGGGAGAGTGCCAGTGCTTAGAGTTACCTCCTTGTGAAAGGTTCTCCAGCTCTGTGCTCTCAGGTTACTTCCGGTTCCCTGGTCCTGGTTGCTCTCATCCATCGGTTACCTAAACGCTGCTGCAGTCCTGCTGTCTAAGTCCGTGCCACTCGTGTAAGCGCTCACAGGTTCCCAGGTCGTAGAGGAGCTCCAGGTGCTAACGGCGGTTCCCGCAGACGTCTTCATTTCTTCAAAGTCCAAGTTCTTCAGCCTCGTCTTTCGATCACAAACCACAGTCGTCATTTCTTCAAAGTCCAAGTTCTTCAGCCTCGTCTTTCAATCACAACCCACAGTCTTCATTTCTTCAAAGTCCAAGTTCTTCAGCCTCATCTTTCAATCACAAACCACGTCTTCATTTCTTCAAAGTCCAAGTACTTCAGCCTCGTCTTTTAATCGTAAAACACAGTCTTCAGTTCTTCATTACCAGAGTTCTTCATCTTCATTCTTCAAGTCATTTAACCATAGACTCTAATTCTTCCAGTTAGAAACATAGAAACATCGAAACATAGAATTTGTCGGCAGATAAGAACCACTTGGCCCATCTAGTCTGCCCTTTTTTTTTTTATATTATTTTTATCTCTAACCTTATTTGATCCTTATTTCTTTGTAAGGATATCCTTATGTCTATCCCATGCATGTTTAAATTGCTCTACTGTCTTAGCCTCTACCACCTCTGATGAGAGGCTATTCCACTTGTCCACTACCCTTTCTGTGAAATAATTTTTCCGCAAATTTCCCCTAAACCTCCCCCCCTCCAGTCTCAGTGCATGTCCTCGTGTCCTATTGCTTCTCTTCATTTGGAGAATGTTTCCCTCCTGGACTTTGTTAAAACCCTTGATATATTTGAAAGTTTCTATCATGTTCCCCCTTTCCCTTCTCTGCTCCAAACTATACATATTGAGATTTCTTAGTCTTTCTGGGTATGTTTTGTGATGTAGGCCATGCACCATTTTAGTTGCCCTCCTTTGTACAGTTTCTAATGAATTAATATTCTTTTGAAGATATGGCCTCCAGAACTGAATACAGTATTCTAGATGAGGCCGTACCAATGACCTATACAGTGGCATTATTACTTCTTTCTTTCTGCTGCTGATTCCTCTCCCAATGCAGCCAAGCATCTGACTAGCCTTCCTCATTGCCTTGTTACATTGCTTACCTGCCTTTAAGTCATCTGAAATAGTGACTCTTAGATCCCTTTCCTCCTCAGTAGTTTCCAGTATAGTGCCATTAATACTGTATTTAGCTTTAGGATTTTTGAGACCCAAGTGCATGATTTTGCATTTTTTGGCATTAAACTGTAATTGCCAGACTCTTGACCATTCCTCTAGTCTACCTAGATCCTCAATCATTTGTTTTACCCCACCTGGTGTGTCTACCCTGTTGCATACCTTTGTGTCATCTGCAAAAAGGCATACTTTCCCTTTAATGCCATTTGCAATGTCACCAATAAAGATATTAAAAAGCACTGGTCCAAGTACAGATCCCTGGGGTACTCCACTGGTAACATTTCCCTCCTGTGAATGCACTCCATTTACCACAACTCTCTGTTTTCTATCCTTCAACCAAGATCTTATCCATTCAATAATCCTAATATCCAATCCCAAACTTTCAAGTTTATTTAGCAGTCTGCGATGTGGAACTGTGTCAAAAGCCTTACTAAAGTCTAGATAAGCTATATCCATTGCTCCACCTTTATCCATCACTTTAGTCACACAATCAAAAAAGTCAATAAGATCTGTTTGACATGATCTCCCCCCAGTGAATCCATGCTGTATGGGATCCAGTAAATTGCCGTATTTGAGATAATCTACAACTATTTCTTTTAAGAGTGTTTCCATCAATTTCCCTACTACTGATGTAAGACTCACTGGTCTGTAGTTGTTTGCCTCTTCCTTGCTTCCACTTTTGTGCAGTGGGACTACGTTTGCTCTTTTCCAGTCCCCTGGAATTACTCCTGTAGCTAATGACTGGTTGAATAATTCTGTCAATGGTGCTACCAGCACCTCTTTAAGTTCTTTTAGTATCCTTGGATGTATCCCATCTGGCCCCATAGATTTGTCCACTTTCAGCTTTGAGAGTTCTGTTAGGACCTTCTCCTCTGTAAATGTACTTGTTTCATTTTCCTGAATATCCCTGCAACTTAACTGTGGCCCCTTCCCCTCTCTTTCAGTAGTAAATACTGAGCAAAAATAATCATTAAGATGATCTGCTATTAAATTGTCTCCTTCAACAAGACTCCTAGTGTCCGTCTTTTGTTTTATAATTCCGCCTTTTGTTTTTCTCCTTTCGCTTATATACCTAAAAAAAGTTTTGCCTCCTTTACCCACTGACTGGGCCATTTTCTCCTCAGCTTGTGCCTTTGCACATCTGATTACCTTCTTTGTCTCCTTCTGTCTAACAAGATATATCTTTTTGTCTTCATTATTTTGTGTCTGCTTATATTTCCTAAAAGCCATCTTTTTTGCTCTCACAATATTTGCTACTTCTTTTGCAAACCACACTGGCTTCCTTTTCCTTGTGTTTTTCCTAACAGTTTTGATACAAAGGTCTGTTGCCTTAAATCTTGCACATTTTAATGTTTCCCACCTCTCCTGCACTGTTTCCAAGTTCCTCCACTCTGCCAAAGAATCGCTTACACATTTTCCCATCCCTACAAAATCAGCCTTCCTAAAATCCAACACCTTTGTTTTTGTATGGGACGAGTCAGTCTCTGTCTTAATGCTGAACCATACTGCTTGATGATCACTGGATCCCAGGTTTTCACCCACTTTTACGTCCGATAATCTGTCTCCATTTGTAAGTATTAAGTCTAATATTGCGTCTTTCCGAGTGGGCTCCCTCACCAATTGGTGGAGGGATGCTCCCTGAAGGGAATTTAAAATGTTCCTACTTCTAGTGGAACTAGCAACAGACACCTCCCAGTTTACATCAGGAAGATTAAAGTCTCCCATGATTATTACCTCTCCTTTTAATGCCATTTTAGTTATGTCCTGCAATAGGTTCTTGTCAAGTTCCTCTTCCTGACCTGGTGGCCTGTATATCACGCCAATACGAATAATCAACTTTTCCCCTGTTTCTATGGTCACCCAAAGGGCCTCAGTTTTTTCTTCAATACTTTGTATTAATGTAGTATTTATGGCATTTATTACATACATTGCTACCCCTCCTCCGATTTTTCAATTCTGTCCTTCCTAAATAAAGTATATCCCGGTATAGCTATGTCCGAGTCATGATTTTCATTGTACCATGACTCTGTAATTGCCACAATGTCTAGATCATCCCTTGTCATTATTGCAGTTAGTTCTGGGATTTTATTTCCTAAGCTCAGTTTCTTCTATTTCTCCAATATTCGTGTACAGCCTGAGTATTCATTAAAACTAGAGATGAGCGGGTTCGGTTCCTCGAGATCCGTACCCCCCCGAATTTCACCGATTTTACACGGTTCCGAGGCAGCCTCGGATCTTCCCGCCTTGCTCGGTTAACCAGAACGCGCCCGAACGTCATCATCCCGCTGTCGGATTCTCGCGAGATTCGTATTCTATATAAGGAGCCGTGCGTCGCCGCCATTTTCACTCGTGCATTGGAGATTGAACGGAGAGGACGTGGCAGCGTTCTCTCCCTGAAAAGATCCGTAATCTGTGCTCAGTGTGCTGCAAATATCTGTGCTCAGTGTGCTGCAAATAAACTGTGCTCAGTGTGCTGAAAATATCTACATTCTCTGCCTGAAAACGCTCCATATCTGTGCTCAGTGTGCTGCAAATATCTGATCAGTGTGCTGCATTGTGGGGACTGGGGACCACCAGTATATAATAATTATAGTAGTACAGTACAGTAGGCCATTGCTGTATCTTGCAGCTCTGTGTCACTGCAAATATCCATTCCATATCTGTGAGGCATTTTTGTGAGCAGTATATATAGTATTACAGTGCATTTTGGTGACCCAACAGTATATATTCGTGTACCGTAGGCCATTGCTGTATCTTGCAGCTCTGTGTCACTGCACGTATCCATTCCATATCTGTGTGGCATTTTTGTGAGCAGTATATATAATATTACAGACAGTGCAGCAATTTGGTGACCCAACAGTATATAGTTGTGTACAGTAGGCCATTGCTGTATCTCGCAGCTCTGTGTCACTGCACGTATCCATTCCATATCTGTGCGGCATTTTTGTGAGCAGTATATATAGTATTACAGTGAAGCATTTTGGAGACCCAACAGTATATAGTTGTGTACAGTAGGCCATGGCTGTATCTTGCAGCTCTGTGTCACTGCACGTATCCATTCCATATCTGTGCAGCATTTTTGTGAGCAGTATATATAGTATTACAGTGCAGCATTTTGGTGACCAACAGTATACATATATAGTACAGTACAGTAGTCCATTGCTATTGATATATTACTGGCATATAATTCCACACATTAAAAAATGGAGAACAAAAATGTGGAGGGTAAAATAGGGAAAGATCAAGATCCACTTCCACCTCGTGCTGAAGCTGCTGCCACTAGTCATGGCCGAGACGATGAAATGCCATCAACGTCATCTGCCAAGGCCGATGCCCAATGTCATAGTAGAGAGCATGTAAAATACAAAAAACAAAAGTTCAGTAAAAGGACCCAAAAATCTAAATTAAAAGCATCTGAGGAGAAGCGTAAACTTGCCAATATGCCATTTACGACACGGAGTGGCAAGGAACGGCTGAGGCCCTGGCCTATGTTTATTGCTAGTGGTTCAGCTTCACATGAGGATGGAAGCACTCATCCTCCCGCTAGAAAAATGAAAAGACTTAAGCTGGCAAAAGCACAGCAAAGAACTGTGCGTTCTTCTAAATCACAAATCCCCAAGGAGAGTCCCAACTGTTGAAGTACACCAGGATGAGGATATGGGTGTTTCTGGCGCTGAGGAGGAAATTGACAAGGAGGATTCTGATAGTGAGGTGGTTTGTTTAAGTCAGGCACCCAGAGAGACACCTGTTGTCCGTGGGATGAATATGGCCATTGACATGCCTGGTCAAATTACAAAAAAAAATCACCTCTTCGGTGTGGAATTATTTTAACAGAAATGCGGACAACAGGTGTCAAGCCGTGTGTTGCCTTTGTCAAGCTGTAATAAGTAGGGGTAAGAATGTTAACCACCTAGGAACATCCTCCCTTATACGTCACCTGGAGCGCATTCATCAGAAGTCATTGACAAGTTCAAAAACTTTGGGTGACAGCGGAAGCAGTCCACAGACAACTAAATCCCTTCCTCTTGTACACAAGCTCCTGCAAACCACACCACCAACTCCCTCAGTGTCAATTTCCTCCTTAGACAGGAAAGACAATAGTCCTGCAGGCCATGTCACTGGCAAGTGTGACGACTCCTCTCCTGTCTGGGATTCCTCTGATGGATCCTTGAGTGTAATGCCTACTGCTCCTGGCTCTGCTGTTGTTGTTGCTGCTGGGAGTCAATCATCATCCCAGAGTGGAAGTCAGAAGACCACTTGTACTACTTCCAGTAAGCAATTGACTGTCCAACAGTCCTTTGCGAGGAAGATGAAATATCACAGCAGTCATCCTGCTGCAATGCGGATAACTCAGGCCTTGGCAGCTGTGTTGATGTTAAACGTGTGTCCGGTGTCCACCGTTAATTCTCAGGGAATTAGAGAATTTCTTGAGGTAGTGTGTACCCCGTACCAAATACCATCTAGGTTCCACTTCTCTAGGCAGGCGATACCGAGAATGTGCACAGACGTCAGAAAAAGAGTCACCAGTGTCCTAAAAAATGCAGTTGTACCCAATGTCCACTTAACCACGGACAAGTGGAGCAGGGCAGACTCAGGACTATATGACTGTGACAGCCCACTGGGTAGATATATTGCCTCCCGCAGCAAGAACAGCAGCAGTGGCACCAGTAGCAGGATCTCGCAAACGCCAACTCATTCCTAGGCAGGCTACGCTTTGTATCACCGCTTTCCATAAGAGGCACACAGCTGACAACCTCTTACGGAAACTGAGGAACATCATCGCAGAATGGCTTACCCCAATTGGACTCTCCTGGGGATTTGTGACATCGGACAACGCCACCAATATTGTGCGCGCATTACATGTGGGCAAATTCCAGCACGTCCCATGTTTTGCACATACATTGTATTTGGTGGTGCAGAATTTTTTAAAAAATGATAGGGGCGTGCATGAGATGCTGTCGGTGGCCCGAAGAATTGCGGGCCACTTTCGGCATTCAGCAACCGCGTGCCGAAGACTGGAGCACCAGCAAACACTCCTGAACCTGCCCCGCCATCAGCTGAAGCAAGAGGTGGTAACGAGGTGGAATTCAACCCTCTATATGCTTCAGAGGATGGAGGAGCAGCAAAAGGCCATTCAAGCCTATACATCTACCTACGATATAGGCAAAGGAGGGGGAATGCACCTGACTCAAGCGCAGTGGAGAATGATTTCAACGTTGTGCAAGGTTCTGAAACCCTTTGCACTTGCCACACGTGAAGTTAGTTCAGACACTGCCAGCCTGAGTCAGGTCATTCCCCTCATCAGGCTTTTGCAAAAGAAGCTGGAGAGATTGAAGGAGGATCTAAAACGGAGCAATTCCGCTAGGCATGTGGGACTTGTGGATGGAGCCCTTCATTCGCTTAACCAGGATTCACGGGTGGTCAATCTGTTGAAATCAGAGCACTACATTTTGGCCACCGTGCTCGATCCTAAGTTTAAAGCCTATGTTGTATCTCTCTTTCCAGCAGACACAAGTCTGCAGATGTTCAAAGACCTGCTGGTGAGACACTTGTCAACTAAAGCGGAACGTGACCCGTCAACAGCTCCTCCTTCAAATTCTCCCTCAACTGGGGCTGCGAGGAAAAGGCTAAGAATTCCGAGCCCACCCACTGGCGGTGATTCAGGGCAGTCTGGAGCGAGTGCTGACATCTGGTCCGGACTGAAGGACCTGCCAACGATTACTGACATGTCATCTACTGTCACTGCATATGATTCTGTCACCATTGAAAGAATGGTGGAGGATTATATGAGTAACCGCATCCAAGTAGGCACGTCAGACAGTCCGTACGTATACTGGCAGGAAAAAGAGGCAATTTGGAGGCCCTTGCACAAACTGGCTTTATTTTACCTAAGTTGCCCCCCCTCCAGTGTGTACTCCAAAAGAGTGTTTAGTGCAGCCGGTCACCTTGTCAGCAATCTTCGTACGAGGTTACTTCCAGAAAATGTGGAGAAGATGATGTTCATCAAAATGAATTATAATCAATTCCTCCGTGGAGACATTCACCAGCAATTGCCTCCAGAAAGTACACAGGGACCTGAGATGGTGGATTCCAGTGGGGACGAATTATTACTCTGTGAGGAGGGGGATGTACACAGTGAAAGAGGTGAGGTATCGGATGATGAGGTGGACATCTTGCCTCTGTAGAGCCAGTTTGTGCAAGGAGAGATTGATTGCTTCTTTTTTGGTGGGGGCCCAAACCAACCAGTCATTTCAGCCACAGTCGTGTGGCAGACCCTGTGGCTGAAATGATGGGTTTGTTAAAGTGTGCATGTCCTGTTTATACAACATAAGGGTGGGTGGGAGGGCCCAAGGACAATTCCATCTTGCACCTCTTTTTTTTATTTTTTATCTCTGCATCATGTGATGTTTGGGGCTAATTTTTTTAAGTGCCATCCTGTCTGACACTGCAGTGCCACTCCATGGGGTAAATTTACTAAGATTCGTAATTCTCTCCATTTTTGGTGGGAGAATAATCACGAATGACATCGAAAGTGTAAAACTGCAACTTTTTGAATTTGTTACGATGGATTTACTAAGCTGCCGTATTTTGCCTTTTCGGGTTTTCCGATGTCGATGTCATTCGTTTTTTTTTTTTCATTTTTTTACGGCAGTGATTAGCAAAACACTGCCGACTTTTTTACAATGAATCTCGGCCGGATCTGTGTGATCCGTGCTGGGGTTCATTTTTTTTTTTTTTTTTAAATTAAACACTGTAAAATCCCCAAAAAAAATTGCGTGGGGTCCCCTCTCCTAAGCATAACCAGCCTCGGGCTCTTTGAGCCGATCCTGGTTGCAGAAATATGGGGAAAAAATTGACAGGGGTTCCCCCATATTTAAGCAACCAGCATCGGGCTCTGCGCCTGGTCCTGGTTCCAAAAATACGGGGGACAAAAAGAGTAGGGGTCCCCCGTATTTTTAAAACCAGCACCGGGCTCCACTAGCTGGACAGATAATGCCACAGCCGGGGGTCACTTTGATATAGTGCCCTGCGGCCATGGCATCAAAAATCCAACTAGTCACCCCTGGCCGGGGTACCCTGGGGGAGTGGGGACCCCTTCAATCAAGGGGTCCCCCCCCCCAGCCACCCAAGGGCCAGGGGTGAAGCCCGAGGCTGTCCCCCCCCATCCAATGGGCTGCGGATGGGGAGGCTGATAGCCTTTTGTGATAATGAAAAGATATTGTTTTTAGTAGCAGTACTACAAGGCCCAGCAAGCCTCCCCCGCATGCTGGTACTTGGAGAACCACAAGTACCAGCATGCGACGGAAAAACGGGCCCGCTGGTACCTGTAGTACTACTACTAAAAAAATACCCAAAAAAAGACAAGACACACACACCGTGAAAGTAAAGATTTATTACATACATGCACACAAACATACATACATACTTACCTTATGTTCACACGCAGGTCGGTCCTCTTCTCCAGTAGAATCCAAGGGGTACCTGTTGAATAAATTCTACTCACCAGATCGCGGGTCCCAGGGTCCTCGGGGCATCCATTTGTAATCCACGTACTTGCATAAAATAAGAAAACGGAAAGCCGAGCCACGAACTGAAAGGGGCCCCATGTTTTCACATGGGACTCCTTTCCACGAATGCCAGAAACCCACTCTGACTGATGTCTAAGTGGGTTTCTTCAGCCAATCAGGGAGTGCTACGTTGTAGCACTCTCCTGATCGGCTGTGTGCTCCTGTACTGAGTGACAGGCGGCACACGGCAGTGTTACAATGTAGCGCCTATGCGCTCCATTGTAACCAATGGTGGGAACTTTCTGCCCTGCGGTTGACCTAAAGTGACGTCACCGCTGAGCAGAAAGTTCCCACCATTGGTTACAATAGAGCGCATAGGCGCTACATTGTAACACTGCCGTGTGCCGCCTGTCACTCAGTACAGGAGCACACAGCCGATCAGGAGAGTGCTACAACGTAGCACTCCCTGATTGGCTGAAGAAACCCACTTAGACATCAGTCAGAGTGGGTTTCTGGCATTCGGGGAAAGGAGTCCCATGTGAAAACATGGGGCCCCTTTCAGTTCGTGGCTCGGCTTTCCATTTTCTTATTTTATGCAAGTGCGTGGATTACAAATGGATGCCCCGAGGACCCTGGGACCCGCGATCTGGTGAGTAGAATTTATTCAACAGGTACCCCTTGGATTCTACTGGAGAAGAGGACCGACCTGCGTGTGAACATAAGGTAAGTATGTATGTATGTTTGTGTGCATGTATGTAATAAATCTTTACTTTCACGGTGTGTGTGTCTTGTCTTTTTTTGGGTATTTTTTTAGTAGTAGTACTACAGGTACCAGCGGGCCCGTTTTTCCGTCGCATGCTGGTACTTGTGGTTCTCCAAGTACCAGCATGCGGGGGAGGCTTGCTGGGCCTTGTAGTACTGCTACTAAAAACAATATCTTTTCATTATCACAAAAGGCTATCAGCCTCCCCATCCGCAGCCCATTGGATGGAGGGGGACAGCCTCGGGCTTCACCACCCCTGGCCCTTGGGTGTTGTGGCTGGGGGGGGGGGACCCCTTGATTGAAGGGGTCCCCACTCCCCCAGGGTACCCCGGCCAGGGGTGACTAGTTGGATTTTTGATGCCACGGCCGCAGGGCACTATATCAAAGTGACCCCGGCTGTGGCATTATCTGTCCAGCTAGTGGAGCCCGGTGCTGGTTTTAAAAATACGGGGGAGGACACCAACTCTTTTTGTCCCCCGTATTTTTGGAACCAGGACCAGGCGCAGAGCCCGATGCTGGTTGCTTAAATATGGGGGAACCCCTGTCAATTTTCCCCCCATATTTCTGCAACCAGGATCGGCTCAAAGAGCCCGAGGCTGGTTATGCTTAGGAGGGGGGACCCCACGCAATTTTTTTAAATAAAATAACAACTTTCCCACCCCTTCCCACTGATATACATGCACGGATCTCATGGATCCCTGCATGCCTATCCAATCACGGGAAAAAAAAGCAGGTCTGTTTTTTTTTTAGCACTTTTTTTACGAGTTGTAATTTTTCACGGCAGTGTTTGTTTTTTTTTTGCTTTGCACTTCTTAGTAAATTACCGAGATTCATACTTAAACAGCCGCGTTTTGACCGATGGTGTATTCATTCGTAATTTTTTACTTGGACTTGCAAAAAATTACGAATGCCCTCATCACTGCCGTGATTATTGCTTAGTAAATTACCGAGATGACACTTTGATGAAAAAACGGCATCTCAGTCAAAATCGGGAGCTCAGTAAATTTACCCCCTAGATGGGCCAGGTGTTTGTGCCGGCCAATTGGGTCGCTTAGCTTAGTCATCCAGCGACCTCGGTGCAAATTTTAGGACTAAAAATAATATTGTGAGGTGTTCAGAATAGACTGGAAACAGTGGCGGATCCAAATCTGCGTGCGCTGACAGCCTGCTGGGGCCGGGCCGGCAAAAAAAAAAAAAAAAAAAACCCTCTGCAACTGAGCGCAATCCGAGGCCGCGGCCGGGGCCCCTGAGACTTAACGGGCCACAAATGACAGGGGGGGCACAGGCCCGAGTGCCCCCCCTGTCATTTGTGGCCCGTTAAGTCTCAGGGGCCCCGGCCGCGGCCTCGGATTGCGCTCAGTTGCAGAGGGTTTTTTTTTTTTTTTTGCCGGCCCGGCCCCAGCAGGCTGTCAGCGCACGCAGATTTGACAGCTGCCGCTGGGACCAGAGCCGACTCACGCCCACAGTGAGTGCAGCCCTCCCTCCTCCTCTCCTGCTGCAGTGCATGTGACCAGCAGGCAGCAGCGCACGGAGGCCGGGAGACGGAGCGGGCTGCGGGACAGGCTAAGGAGTCAGACAGCACATAGTGGTGGACCCTGGACCGCGTGGACTGGATTTCACTTCCAGCCAGCCCAGGCTCCCCAGCGGCCACACAGAGAGGAGACAGAGGCGCCGATCGAAGCAGCAGAGCCGCAGAGGCAGCAGCAGCAGGACGGAGACAGTGACTCACTGTGTATATCAGCCTGTCACAGTGAGTATGCTGTTTGCTGTATCGCGGCTGCCAGCCTGTGCCAGCTACCTTTAACGTGTGTGCGGCTGCTGCGGCAGGCACTAAGGGGGGGCGATCCGGTCTATATGTAGTATATGGTGGTATGTGCCTGCCGGGGGGGGGGGGCAATCGGCACTTGGTGTGTGGTGAATGAATCAGTAACCACTAAGACGTCACTGGCAGTGTGCCTGCCAGTGTTGGCCTCACCTCCAGCAGCACCGTCCTGGCAGGCACCCATCCCCCCCCACACACACACGCTGATTGTTGGCCTCACGAGGGAGATAATGATGTGGCTGAGAGATGATGAGGGAGGGGAGAGAATGGTGTGGATCAGAGACACAATGGGGAGGCTCATACTGTGTGGCGTAACTTGAATTTTGGCTCATACTGTGTGGCATAAGGTGAATTTCGGCTCAGACTTTTTTTGGTGTAAGGTGAATTTCGGCTCATAGTGTAGTATAATTTTATTTTTCGGCTCATACTGTGTGGCGTAAGGTAAATTCCAGCTCATACTTTTTGGTGTAACGTGAATTTCGGCTCATACTGTGTGGCATAATGTGAATTTCGGCTCATTCTGTATAGCATAATTTGAATTTCGGCTCATACTGTGTGGCGTAACTTGAATTTTGGCTCATACTATGGCATAATGTGAATTTCGGCTCATTCTGTATAGCATAATTTGAATTTCGGCTCGTACTGTGTGGTGTAACATGAACTTCGGCTCATATTGTGTGGCGTAACATGAAGTTCAGCTCATACCATGAGGCGTATTTTAAAGTTCTGCTCATACCATGTGGCGTAATGTGAATTTTTTGAGGGAGGGGGCCCCAAGTCGATATCTTGCTTAGGGCCCCATGAGATCTAAATCCGCCTCTGCCGCCCGCCCACTATGCAAATACTCCAGCCGCTGCCAGAGCAGTGAGGGGCCGGGCATCCCACATATCCAGGCTGGCAGCCTCTCACTGCGCTGCTGCTGCTCGAGTATTTACATAGTGGACGGCATCCTTCCTGCTGGTACTAGTCCAACCTACCACGTTGCCTCATTGAAGACCGGAGCTGCTGCGGAGTGCGGGACTGCGGCGGGTATGATGGCTGAGAAACAGCTTCCGACCTCAGCTGCTGATCCTGGACACTGGTGCCAGGAAGCAGGCTAAGGTAAGCAAGAGGGGGGCTGGCCAGATTTGCTGCTGAGAGGCAGCCCCTGTGATCAGCTCACTACTCACTACCCTGGCAGCAGCCCACATATGAGAGTTCTCTTCAACCCCACACTGACACACACTGCCCCCTGCCCCTCACACACTGCACCCTGCCTCTCACACACTGCCCCCACACCCTGCCCCTCACACGCTGCCTCCTGGCCCCTGCCCCTCACACACTGCCTCCTGCACCGTGCCCCTAACACGCTGCCCCCTGCACCTCACACGCTGCCCGCTGCCCCTCACACCCTGCCCCCTGCTCCTCACACGCTGCCCCCTGCCCCTCACAAGCTTCCCCCTGCACCCTGCCTCTCACACACTGCCCCCTATACACTGTCCCTCACACGCTGTCCCCTGCACCTAACATGCTGTCCCCTGCCCCTCACACTCTGCCCCTCACACGCTGCCCCCTGCACCCTGACCCTCTCACACTGCCCCCTGCCCCTCACACGCTTCCCCCTGCACCCTGCCTCTCACACACTGCCCCCTTCACCCTGCCCCTCACACGCTGCCCCCTGCACCTCACATGCTGCTCCTCACACGCTGCCCCTTGTAGTGGGGACATACCCCATTTCTGGAAGCGCATGCACCAAAGCCGCACGCAAATACACTTGCCCCTTCCATGGTGCCCCCCCCTATCATTTTCTTCTGGATCCACCCCTGACTGGAAATGAGTGGAAATTATGGTTATTGAGGTTAATAACACTATGGGATCAAAATTACCCCCAAATTCTTTGATTAGGCTGTTTTTGAGGGTTTTTTTTTAAAAAACACCCGAATCCGTCAAAAAAATTTCAGGGAGGTTTTGCCAAAACGCGTCCGAATCCAAAACACGGCCGCGGAACCGAATCCAAAACCAAAACACAAAACCCAGAAAAATTTCCGGTGCACATCTCTAGTAAAGATGAGTAAAGATGCTTGAACTGCTTAAGCAAGTACAACATTCGATCAATACAAGCCTCTGATCTAACGTGACTCAGGGCTGAGTGGTTTATGTCAGGCTCCGGAGCCTTACCTAAGGCGGGTGCTCCCACGGGTTACCGTCCTGCTGGTTGGCACGGCTGCGGCGGCAGGGAGCTGCTGGTGGCGGGTCCTCCTGGACGGATATGCGGCTGCCAAGGGCCGGGGGCCGAGGGTCTGGAGAGCTGGGCATTGTGGCGGGGATCGCTGTGGTAAGGTCCTCTAGTGGTGACACAGTATAGTGTGTCAGAGACAGAAGCTGGCTTAGCTGTGTGCTAACAGCTAAGTATGTCTCCTGTGCTGGGGGCAGCCATGTTGGAGACCAGAGTATTACCAATGAAGTTCTCAATCTGTGTCCAGCCAATCCTGCGTGTTCTCCCCTTACAAAAGGGGGCTGGCTCAGAGGGAGAGTGCCAGTGCTTCCAGTTACCTCCTTGTGAAAGGTTCTACAGCTCTGTGCTCTCAGGTTACTTCTGGTTCCCTGGTCCTGGTTGCTCTCATCCATCGGTTACCTAAACGCTGCTGCTCTCCTGCTGTCTAAGTCCGTGCCACTCGTGTAAGCGCTCACAGGTTCCAAGGTCGTAGAGGAGCTCCAGGTGCTAACGGCGGTTCCCGCAGATGTCTTCATTTCTTCAAAATCCAAGTTCTTCAGCCTCGTCTTTCGATCACAAACCACAGTCGTCATTTCTTCAAAGTCCAAGTTCTTCAGCCTCGTCTTTCATTCACAACCCACAGTCTTCATTTCTTCAAAGTCCAAGTTCTTCAGCCTCATCTTTCAGTCACAAACCACATCTTCATTTCTTCAAAGTCCAAGTACTTCAGCCTCGTCTTTTAATCATAAAACACAGTCTTCAGTTCTTCTTTACCAGAGTTCTTCAGCTTCACTCTTCAAGTCATTTAACCATAGACTCTAATTCTTCCAGTTTCTTCTATTTCTCCAATATTCGTGTACAGCCTGAGTATTCATTAAAACTAGAGATGAGCGGGTTCGGTTCCTCGAGATCCGTACCCCCCCGAACTTCACCGATTTTACACGGTTCCGAGGCAGCCTCGGATCTTCCCGCCTTGCTCGGTTAACCAGAACGCGCCCGAACGTCATCATCCCGCTGTCGGATTCTCGTGAGATTCGTATTCTATATAAGGAGCCGTGCGTCGCCGCCATTTTCACTCGTGCATTGGAGATTGAACGGAGAGGACGTTGCAGCGTTCTCTCCCTGAAAAGCTCCGTAATCTGTGCTCAGTGTGCTGCAAATATCTGTGCTCAGTGTGCTGCAAATAAACTGTGCTCAGTGTGCTGAAAATATCTACGTTCTCTGCCTGAAAACGCTCCATATCTGTGCTCAGTGTGCTGCAAATATCTGATCAGTGTGCTGAATTGTGGGGACTGGGGACCACCAGTATATAATAATTATAGTAGTGCAGTACAGTAGGCCATTGCTGTATCTCGCAGCTCTGTGTCACTGCACGTATCCATTCCATATCTGTGCGGCATTTTTGTGAGCAGTATATATAGTATTACAGTGCAGCATTTTGGTGACCCAACAGTATATAGTTGTGTACAGTAGGCCATGGCTGTATCTTGCAGCTCTGTGTCACTGCATGTATCCATTCCATATCTGTGCAGCATTTTTGTGAGCAGTATATATAGTATTACAGTGCAGCATTTTGGTGACCAACAGTATACATATATAGTACAGTACAGTACAGTAGGCCATTGCTATTGATATATAATGGCATATAATTCCACACATTAAAAAATGGAGAACAAAAATGTGGAGGATAAAATAGGGAAAGATCAAGATCCACTTCCACCTCGTGCTGAAGCTGCTGCAACTAGTCATGGCCGAGACGATGAAATGCCATCAACGTCGTCTGCCAAGGCCGATGCCCAATGTCATAGTAGAGAGCATGTAGAATACAAAAAACAAAAGTTCAGTAAAATGACCCAAAAATCTAAATGAAAAGCATCTGAGGAGAAGCGTAAACTTGCCAATATGCCATTTACGACACGGAGTGGCAAGGAACGGCTGAGGCCCTGGCCTATGTTCATTGCTAGTGGTTCAGCTTCACCTGAGGATGGAAGCACTCATCCTGCTGCTAGAAAAATGAAAAGACTTAAGCTGGCAAAAGCACAGCAAAGAACTGTGCGTTCTTCTAAATCACAAATCCCCAAGGAGAGTCCAACTGTTGAAGTACACCAGGATGAGGATATGGGTGTTGCTGGCGCTGAGGAGGAAATTGACAAGGAGGATTCTGATAGTGAGGTGGTTTGTTTAAGTCAGGCACCCGGGGAGATACCTGTTGTCCGTGGGATGAATATGGCCATTGACATGCCTGGTCAAATTACAAAAAAAAATCACCTCTTCGGTGTGGAATTATTTTAACAGAAATGCGGACAACAGGTGTCAAGCTGTGTGTTTCCTTTGTCAAGCTGTAATAAGTAGGGGTAAGGATGTTAACCACCTAGGAACATCCTCCCTTATACGTCACCTGGAGCGCATTCATCAGAAGTCATTGACAAGTTCAAAAACTTTGGGTGACAGCGGAAGTAGTCCACTGACAACTAAATCCCTTCCTCTAGTAACCAAGCTCCTGCAAACCACACCACCAACTCCCTCAGTGTCAATTTCCTCATTAGACAGGAAAACCAATAGTCCTGCAGGCCATGTCACTGGCAAGTCTGACGAGTCCTCTCCTGTCTGGGATTCCTCTGATGGATCCTTGAGTGTAATGCCTACTGCTCCTGGCTCTGCTGTTGTTGCTGCTGGGAGTCGATCATCATCCCAGAGTGGAAGTCAGAAGACCACTTGTACTACTTCCAGTAAGCAATTGACTGTCCAACAGTCCTTTGCGAGGAAGATGAAATATCACAGCAGTCATCCTGCTGCAATGCGGATAACTCAAGCCTTGGCAGCTGTGTTGGTGTTAAACGTGTGTCCGGTGTCCACCGTTAATTCACAGGGAATTAGAGAATTTCTTGAGGTAGTGTGTCCCCGGTACCAAATACCATCTAGGTTCCACTTCTCTAGGCAGGCGATACCGAGAATGTACACAGACGTCTGAAAAAGAGTCACCAGTGTCCTAAAAAATGCAGTTGTACCCAATGTCCACTTAACCACGGACATGTGGACAAGTCGAGCAGGGCAGACTCAGGACTATATGACTGTGACAGCCCACTGGGTAGATGTATTGCCTCCCGCAGCAAGAACAGCAGCAGTGGCACCAGTAGCAGCATCTCGCAAACGCCAACTCGTTCCTAGGCAGGCTACGCTTTCTATCACCGCTTTCCATAAGAGTCACACAGCTGACAACCTCTTACAGAAACTGAGGAACATCATCGCAGAATGGCTTACCCCAATTGGACTCTCCTGGGGATTTTTGACATCGGACAACGCCACCAATATTGTGCGTGCATTACATGTGGGCAAATTCCAGCATGTCCCATGTTTTGCACATACATTGTATTTGGTGGTGCAGAATTTTTTTTAAAAATGACAGGGGCGTGCAAGAGATGCTGTCGGTGGCCCGAAGAATTGCGGGTCACTTTCGGCATTCAGCCACCGCGTGCCGAAGACTGGAGCACCAGCAAACACTCCTGAACCTGCCCCACCATCAGCTGAAGCAAGAGGTGGTAACGAGGTGGAATTCAACCCTCTATATGCTTCAGAGGATGGAGGAGCAGCAAAAGGCCATTCAAGGCTATACATCTACCTACGATATAGGCAAAGGAGGGGGAATGCACCTGACTCAAGCGCAGTGGAGAATGATTTCAACGTTGTGCAAGGTTCTGCAACCCTTTGAACTTGCCACACGTGAAGTTAGTTCACACACTGCAAGCCTGAGTCAGGTTATTCCCCTCATCAGGCTTTTGCAAAAGAAGCTGGAGAGATTGAAGGAGGAGCTAAAATGGAGCAATTCCGCTAGGCATGTGGGACTTGTGGATGTAGCCCTTCATTCGCTTAACCAGGATTCACGGGTGGTCAATCTGTTGAAATCAGAGCACTACATTTTGGCCACCGTGCTCGATCCTAAGTTTAAAGCCTACGTTGTATCTCTCTTTCCGGCAGACATAAGTCTGCAGATGTTCAAAGACCTGCTGGTGAGACACTTGTCAACTAAAGGGAACGTGACCCGTCAACAGCTCCTCCTTCACATTCTCCCGCAACTGGGGCCGCGAGGAAAAGGCTATGAATTCCGAGCCCACCCGCTGGCGGTGATGCAGGGCAGTCTGGAGCGAGTGCTGACATCTGGTCCGGACTGAATGACCTGCCAACGATTACTGACATGTCGTCTACTGTCACTGCATATGATTCTGTCACCATTGAAAGAATGGTGGAGGATTATATGAGTGACCGCATCCAAGTAGGCACGTCAGACAGTCCATACGTATACTGGCAGGAAAAAGAGGCAATTTGGAGGCCCTTGCACAAACTGGCTTTATTTTACCTAAGTTGTCCCCCCCACCCCCACCCCCCCTCCAGTGTGTACTCCGAAAGAGTGTTTAGTGCAGCCGGTCACCTTGTCAGCAATCGGCGTACGAGGTTACTTCCAGAAAATGTGGAGAAGATGATGTTCATCAAAATGAATTATAATCAATTCCTCCGTGGAGACATTCACCATCAATTGCCTCCAGAAAGTACACAGGGACCTGAGATGGTGGAGTCCAGTGGGGACGAATTAATAATCTGTGAGGAGGGGGATGTACACAGTGAAAGGAGTGAGGAATCGGACGATAAGGAGGAGGTGGACATCTTGCCTCTGTAGAGCCAGTTTGTGCAAGGAGAGATTGCTTATTTTTTGGTGGGGGCCCAAACCAACCAGTCATTTCAGCCACAGTCGTGTAGCAGACCTTGTGGCTGAAATGATGGGTTTGTTAAAGTGTGCATGTCCTGTTTATACAACATAAGGGTGGGTGGGAGGGCCCAATGACAATTCCATCTTGCACCACTTTTTTCTTTAATTTATCTTTGCATCATGTGATGTTTGGGGCCAATTTTTTTAAGTGCCATCCTGTCTGACACTGCAGTGCCACTCCTAGATGGGCCAGGTGTGTGTGCCAGCCACTTGGGTCGCTTAGCTTAGTCATCCAGCGACCTCAGTGCAAATTTTAGGACTAAAAATAATATTGTGAGGTGTGAGGTGTTCAGAATAGACTGGAAATTAGTGGAAATTATGGTTATTGAGGTTAATAATACTATGGGATCAAAATTACCCCCAAATTCTATGATTTAAGCTGTTTTTGAGGGTTTTTTGAAGAAAAAAAACACCCGAATCCAAAACACACCCGAATCTGACAAAAAAATTTCAGGGAGGTTTTGCCAAAACGCGTCCGAATCCAAAACACGGCCGCGGAACCGAATCCAAAATCAAAACACAAAACCCGAAAAATGTCCAGTGCACATCTCTAATTAAAACTACTATTATCTTCCTACGAAGTCCTCCTTTTCTTTACGCCCACCGGCCAACGATAACACTTAGTTTGGCTTCCACCCCATGAGGAGGAAATAAATTCAGCCACTTTGTTTACTCTCCTCACAGGTAGCTGTCCCTTCAGCCAAAACTCGGTTGTCGGAACCCCAACTTATGCTGAGCGTGACAGTTTATAGTGCAACCTAAATTTTGGAACTATGATTAATGGCATCATAATGAACATTGAACAGGCTCTGTTAGATAATATAAGGGTCTATGGGGGTCATTCCGCGTTGATCGCCCGCTAGCTACGCGCTACGATCAGATAGTCGCCACCTTTGGGGGAGTGTATTTTCGCTTTGGAAGTGTGCGAACGCTTTTGCAGGTGATGGCACAAAAAAGTTTTTTGCAGTTTCTGAGTAGCTCTGGAGTTACTCAGCCGCTGCGATCACTTCAGTCTTTTTGGTCCCGGAACTGACGTCAATAAGCCGCACTGCAAACTCTTGGATACGCCTGTGTTTTTCCAAACACTCCCAGAAAACGGTTAGTTGACACCCATAAATACCCTCTTTCTGTCAATCACCTTGCGTTCGGCTGTGCGAATGGATTCTTTGTTAAATCCATCGACCAGCACCTCTTTGTACCCGTACGACGCGCCTTTGCATTGCGGTGCATACGCATGTGCAGTTTTGCCGAGATTTAACCTGATCGCAGTGCTGCAAAAAGTTGCTATCGAGCAATCAACTCGGAATGACCCCCTATGTACTAATCCTTGGAAAGAGATAAAGTGGACAGAGATAAAGTTCCAGCCAATCAGCTCTTAACTGCCATGTTGTGTTATAAAAATTACAGTTAGGAGCTGCTTGGTTGCTAATTTACCTCTGTACACTTTATCTCTCTCAAAGTTTTAGTACATAGGATGTCATTCTGAGTTGATCGCTCGCTAGCTACTTTTTGGAGCACTGCGATCAGATAGTCGCCACCTATAGGGGAGTGTATTTTTGCTTTGCAAATGTGCGAACGCTTGTGCAGCCGAGCTCTGCAAAAACATTGGCCAATATTTACTAATATTCGTGTTTGAGTCGGTTTGTGTAGTGTTTAAACTCGTTTTGTATCGGGTGCATTTTCATGCAACTTTTTTAATCCATATACGCAAAGTTACGAAGCAGTCGACTTTATTGTTTTCGTGTTTTCCGATGTCGATGCCAGTCGGGTTTTTTTGGCACATTTACGGACGTCATTGGGGTATATTTACTAAAATTCGTATTTTCCCGTTTGAGGTCAAAGTTCAATCACGAATGACATCGAAAGTGTAAAATTGCAACTTTTTGAATTTAGTACGACTAATTTACTAAGCTGCCGTATTCTGCATTTTCGGTTTTACTGATGTCGATGTCACTCGTTTTTTTAGGCAGTGTTTTACGTGAGTGACTTGTAATACACTGCCGACTTTAATACAATGAATCTCGGCCGGATCTGAGAGATCCGTGCTGGGCTTCATTGTGCACCTTTAAAAAAAATAAAAATCATTGTTAAAATAAATAAAAAAATTGCGTGGGGTCCCCCCTCCTAAGCCAAACCAGCCTCGGGCTCTTTGTGCCGGTCCTGGTTGCAGAAATATGGGGGGAAAAATGATAGAGGTTCCCCCATATTTAAACAACCAGCACCGGGCTCTGCGCCTGGTCCTGGTTCCAAAAATACGGGGGACAAAAAGCGTAGGGGTCCCCCGTATTTCTGAAACCAGCACCGGGCTCCACTAGCCAGATACATAATGCCACAGCCGGGGGACACTTTTATATAGGTCCCGGCGGCCCTGGCATTACATAACCAACTAGTCACCCCTGGCCGGGGTACCCTGGAGGAGTGGGGACCCCTTCAATCAAGGGGTCCCCCCCTCCAGCCACCCAAGGACCAGGGGTGAAGCCCGAGGCTGTCCCCCCCATCCAAGGGCTGCGGATGGGAGGCTGATAGCCGTTGTGTAAAAAAATGAATATTGTTTTTAGTAGCAGTACTACAAGTCCCAGCAAGCCTCCCCCACAAGCTGGTACTTGGAGAACCACAAGTACCAGCATGCGGAGGAAAACCGGGCCCGCTGGTACCTGTAGTACTACTACTAAAAAAATACCGCAGTAAAAACATAAGACACACACCTTGAAAGTATAACTTTAATGCATACATCCACACCTCCATATACACATACTTACCTATGTTCACACGAGGATCGGTCCTCTTCTCCATGTAGAATCCATGGTGTACCTGTTGAAAAAATTATACTAACAAAATCCAGTGTAGAAGGCTCCTCTTGTAATCCATTTGTAATCCAGGTACTTGTCAAAATAAAAAAACGGACTCCCGACCTCGCACTGAAAGGGGCCCCATATTTTCACATGGGACCCCTTTCCCCGAATGCCAGAAACCCCCTCTGACTTATGTCTAAGAGGGTTCCATCAGCCAATCAGGGAGCGCCACATTGTGGCACCCCCCTGATTGGCTGTGTGCTCCTGTACTGTATGACAGGCAGCACACGGCAGTGATACAAAGTAGCGCCTATGCGCTCCATTGTAACCAATGGTGGGAACTTTGTGGTCAGCGGCTGACCGAAAGTAACCTCACCGCTGACCACAAAGTTCCCACCATTGGTTACAATGGAGCGCATAGGCGCTACATTGTAACACTGCCGTGTGCTGCCTGTCATACAGTACAGGAGCACACAGCCAATCAGGAGGGTGCCACAACGTGGCGCTCCCTGATTGGCTGATGGAACCCTCTTAGACATAAGTCAGAGGGGGTTTCTGGCATTCGGGGAAAGGGGTCCCATGTGAAAACATGGGGCCCCTTTCAGTGCGAAGTCGGGAGTCCATTTTTTTATTTTGACATGTACCTGGATTACAAATGGATTACAAGAAGAGCCATCTACACTGGATTTTGTGAGTATAATTTTTTCAACAGGTACACCATGGATTCTACATGGAGAAGAGGACCGACCCTCGTGTGAACATAGGTAAGTATGTGTATATGGAGGTGTGGATGTATGCATTAAAGTTATACTTTCAAGGTGTGTGTCTTATGTTTTTATTGGGGTATTTTTTTAGTAGTAGTACTACAGGTACCAGTGGGCCCGGTTTTCCTCCGCATGCTGGTACTTGTGGTTCTCCAAGTACCAGCTTGCGAAGGAGGCTTGCTGGGACTTGTAGTACTGCTACTAAAAACAATATTCATTTTTTTACACAACGGCTATCAGCCTCCCATCCGCAGCCCTTGGATGGGGGGGACAGCCTCGGGCTTCACCCCATGTCCTTGGGTAGCTGGAGGGGGGGGACCCCTTGATCCCCACTCCTCCAGGGTACCCCGGCCAGGGGTGACTAGTTGGTTATGTAATGCCAGGGCTGCCGGGACCTATATAAAAGTGTCCCCCGGCTGTGGTATTATGTATCTGGCTAGTGGAGCCCGGTGCTGGTTTCAGAAATACGGGGGACCCCTACGCTTTTTGTACCCCGTATTTTTGGAACCAGGACCAGGCGCAGAGCCCGGTGCTGGTTGTTTAAATATGGGGGAACCCCTATCATTTTTTTACCCATATTTTTGCAACCAGGACCGGCTTAAAGAGCCCGAGGCTGGTTTTGCTTAGGAGGGGGGACCCCACGCATTTTTTTTTCATAAAAATAACACTTTCCCATCCCCTTGCCACTGAAAAACATGCACGGATCTCATGGATCCGTGCATGCCTATCCAAACACGGGATAAAAAAGCAGGTCTGTTTTTTTTTAGCACTTTTTCACGAATTGTATTTCTGCACGGCAGTGTTTGGCTATTGTCGGCAGTGTTTGTGATTTGCACTTTTTAGTAAATTACCGATTTCTACCAAATTACAGGCGTATTTGACCGATGGTGTATTGATTCATGATTTTTTCCTAGGACTTCCAAAATATTACGAATGCCCTCATCACTGCCGAGATTTTTGCTTAGTAAATTCCCGACATGACACTTTGAAGAAAAAACGGCATCTCGGTCAAAATCGGGAGCTTAGTAAATATACCCCATTGTCGTTTGCGTACGTGTTTTTGATGTATTTGCTGTTTTTTTTCCTAAGTTAAACGCGGCAGGGTTTTTTTTTCCTCGCGGCCGCATTTTCACTTTCAGTTTCGATTTTCATCCCCGTTCGTGATTGGTTGTGTTTCAGATGGTAGGAGTGTCTGTGCGCAACCATATAAATATGCCCCAAACCGTCCGCACCTCGTGGGTTTAGTTAGTGGTGAGGAGGAGGGAGGTTGTGCTGTGGAGGTAGGTGAATTTGTGGTTTGAAGAAGAGTGGTGGTAGCGATTTCTGAGTGTGGTATTGTGTTTGAAAGTCGTCTTGTCATTGTTGTTGTCTTGTATTTTGTGGTTTTGTCTCATTTTTAGTCCAAGTTATTTTTCTTAATAGTCCCTTGTCAGTGTTTGTGTGTGTGTGTGTGTGTGTGTGTGTGTGTGTGTGTGTGTGTGTGAGTTGTGTAGCGGTAGTGGAGGAATGTGTTGTTTGTCTTTTTTTTCCTGTGTTAACTGTTTACACACACAATTATGTGTGACTCAGAGGTGGAGGGTGTGAGTGAGGGGGAGGAGGTTGGTCAGGTGGAGGAGGTGAGTGTTAGTGAGGTTAATGAGGTGGAGGAGGTGGGTGAGGTTGCTGCAGCAGCCTCAAGTGACAGTGATAGTGACAGTCAGAGTGCTCCGCAGCCACGCACCACTACTAAGACTGGGCGGAATGCTAAGTTTAGTTTTGCTGAAAATGTGGCATTGGTGCGTGAGCTGATGAAGTATTAGAGGCAGCTATTTGGGCCAGAGTCCGCCAAGGTGCCAACACGGAGGAAGACGGTGTTGTGGGCGAAAGTAGTTGCTGCTGTCAATAGTGAGGGGGTGGTCAAGCGGACGGAGGACACGTGCCGCAAACGGTACTATGACATAAAGCGACGTGTCAAGTCCAAAATGGCCAAGGAGGCCAAGTCGGCTCGGAAAACCGGTGGTGGGCAGCCCTATATTGCAAGTTATCTGGAGTATGAGGAGCCCATGCGGAGTGTAATCCCTCCAGAAGTTGTCTCTGCAACCCATGTCCGGGATTCAGATAGGCCCAGGAAGAATGGTGAGCATGTGTATTTTTTTATTTTTTTTATTATTATTATTATTTGTTTTTTTTTGTAATGTGTGTCATGTGACGTTGCATATTAAACATAGAAACATAGAATTTGTCGGCAGATAAGAACCACTTGGCCCATCTAGTCTGCCCCTTATTTTTTTTTTTTTTTTTTTTATATTATTTTTTAACACTAACCTTATTTGATCCTTATTTCTTTGTAAGGATATCCTTATGTCTATCCCATGCATGTTTAAATTGCTCTACTGTCTTAGCCTCTACCACCTCTGATGGGAGGCTATTCCACTTGTCCACTACCCTTTCTGTGAAATAATTTTTCCGCAAATTTCCCCTGAACCTCCCCCCCTCCAGTCTCAGTGCATGTCCTCGTGTCCTATTGCTTCTCTTCATTTGGAGAATGTTTCCCTCCTTGACTTTGTTAAAACCCTTCATATATTTGAAAGTTTCTATCATGTCCCCCCTTTCCCTTCTCTGCTCCAAACTATACATATTGAGATTTCTTAGTCTTTCTGGGTATGTTTTGTGATGTAGGCCATGCACCATTTTAGTTGCCCTCCTTTGTACAGTTTCTAATGTATTAATATCCTTTTGAAGATATGGCCTCCAGAACTGAATACAGTATTCTAGATGAGGCCGTACCAATGACCTATACAGTGGCATTATTACTTCTTTCTTTCTGCTGCTGATTCCCCTCCCAATGCAGCCAAGCATCTGACTAGCCTTCCTCATTGCCTTGTTACATTGCTTACCTGCTTTTAAGTCATCTGAAATAGTGACTCCTAGATCCCTTTCCTCCTCAGTAGTTTCCAGTATAGTGCCATTAATACTGTATTTAGCTTTAGGATTTTTGAGACCCAAGTGCATGATTTAGCATTTTTTGGCATTAAACTGTAATTGCCAGACTCTTGACCATTCCTCTAGTCTACCTAGATCCTCAATCATTTGTTTTACCCCACCTGGTGTGTCTACCCTGTTGCATACCTTTGTGTCATCTGCAAAAAGGCATACTTTCCCTTTAATGCCATTTGCAATGTCACCAATAATAATTACTCCCATCTTCAAGTGTATGCCAGCAAATACATTGTTTTGGTTAATGTTTTTAATAAAAGTCAATGTAACATCTTACTTTATTGTATGTCATGTGTTTTTCAGACAGTTTTTTTGCATGTGTAATTTGGACTTGGTGTGTCTCTGAATTGTCCTGCAATAATGTTTTCCTGTTGGTTTTTTTTGTTTTTAAAATTGTGACTATGTTTTATAGTTAAGTGATCCATGTGGTTTTGTTTAAAAAAAGTGGTTGTGATGTTAGAGGCTGGAGTACTGGAAAGTGGTTTGGGAACCACTTACATGTGTAATGTCATCTTTAGATAATGTTAATTATTTATTTTTTAATATTTTAAAAATTTTTTAGTTTTTTGCTTGTATTTGTACCGTGACACCACACTGCAGTGTTTTTTTTAACAAATTGCTGCATTTTGTTTTTGCTCATATAGTCGTAATGTGTCTTTGGAGTGCCACATCACAGAGCAAATTAGATATTGCATCTGTAATATTTTTCCTACCAATACAAAATGAAGTTGTGTTTTTTTTATTTTAATTTTTAAAAACCTTTCCTTGAACTTGTGGCCTTTGTCAGTGTCCTGTACATGTTTTCCTGTGTTGATGTTGCCATAGTGCATATGTGTTTTGGTCATTGTTTTTTTTAAATATTTTTTCTGGTCCTTATGTTTTTTTTTATTAAAAACCAAGCATTTCTAAAAGAATAAATGTTTATAAGCATAATGGGTGGATGTATATACAATAGCATGATTTTTATTATAATTCATTTTATACAGTGTCTGAAAAAAGCAGCACTCCTCGTCGGCCAGTAACTCCTATCACATCTGATGATGATGACGCTGCGGAAGTAGGTAAAGTGTCCATTGTAGTATAGGGTATGCTTGTAAAGGAATGGCCATAACCAAATTGCACTTTCATTAAAAGGTCCATCAAAAGAAGTATGGAGCAGCAGAAGTGGCACTTCTGAAAGACATCACCACAAAAAACCTGTGGCTGAAAAGAAAGCAAGGTCGTATGTCCCGGCCCAAACACAGCAGGCTACCCCGCCACTAAGATCATCGTCCGTATGTTCTGTCCCCCCACTCCAAATTTTGGACACACCTCCAAGGCGTCATCCACACTCCCCTCATCTTGATTGTGAGTATCAAACTGAAAAAAATTTGTAAAAATTCAGTACGTAATCTAAATATTTCATAACCGCATTAAGTCAAAACACATCAAAAAAGTAAATACTTACCGCAGTAAGTAAAAGCTGAAATGTAATCCAATCTAAATGTCCTTGTCCACATCCAGTAAAGATATGTTTGTCCACTTGAGCCATACAGTATGACATTGTGAGTAAGATGCTGCAACAAAAAAGCATGTTTTTTTTTTTACTTTTTTAAAAAAAGTAAGGTTATTTTCAATATTTCACATGTGTGTTTGAGGTAACATTGCAAAATACATATAAAAACATTACTATGTTTGTTTGAACAAAGCTATAAGGTAAGACATTATGTATTCCAATGTGTTTTTATGGTGGAGTATGTGTGAGCCAAGTGTTTGCTTTCACAATTAAGTAACCAGACACATTTGCCACAAACAGGCATATGTATGTATTTAAGCTATGAGTGATGATGTTGCTAGCCAGAATAGTTGAAAGCAACAGTGAATCACATGTGTTCCATGTGGTAAATTTACTAAGATGGGCATTCTATTGAAGATGGGATGTTGCCCATAGCAACCAATCAGATTCCAGGTATTATCTTCTAGAAGGTGCTAGATAAATGAGAAGTAGAAGCTGATTGGTTGCTATGGGCAACATCCCATCTTAAATAGAACTCCCATCTTAGTAAATTGCCCCCCCATGTGTAGTGATTTGTTTACATTTCTCAAACATATGGATAGCTAACGGAGATTTGTTTAACATTTCAGCTTCTAGTCCTGGGAACAGCATCCCTCTGCAACAACAGCAACACAGTGACATGGAGGAGACAAACATCTTAGAAATGCAGCCATTAATGCAAGGAATGAACCCCCCAGCACCTGTGAGTACACCACCACAGCAAAGCACACCACCACCACAACACAGCCCAACAACACCAGGAACACAAGGCCCTGATCAGGTGTTTTGGACCATTTGGGCTAAACAGCAGGCCACTAATGAAGATTGCCTACGTAAGCAGACACAAATGTTTGCAAAAAACAATGGTTCCCTAATGCACACTGAGTGAATAATATTCCTACATAATAGTCAGATCTGATTGAGCAGTTCACCATTTTTTTACAAATGTTTGCAAGCCTACCATCTCACCTCAGAAGAATATCAAGAAATCTGAGTAGACAAAATGAGCAAACAACCAGAATAGGCAATACCATGGAACTCATGCGCACAGACATTACACAGGTCATGGGCAACTTACAGCGCATAATGTAAGAACAGCACAGACAGCAGCAAAGTTATATGAGCATTTTTCAAAACAATCAAAAGATTAATTAAGGTTTATTCCGAATAGTAGACAATCAAAATGCTGCTACGCGTGAACTCAATGCCACCCTCACTAACCTGAATGAAACACTCAGATGCATGCACCAACCGCAAACAAGCAGCAGTTCTGGTACGACTACTCCAAATGTCACGCCAGTCTCATCACCACCAAGACGCTCCACCAGAGCACGACAACATGACAGTGCTAATGGCAAAGGGCAGGACAAGCAGCCACCCAAAAAAATTTGGAAAAAAAACAAGTTAGACATTTGTGATAAGTAACTCAAAAAAGTTAGCAAGTGTTTTTGTTGCTAAAATAATATAACACTTACGTCCTTGACCCTTTTTTCAACATCATTAATTATAAGTGGCCCAAAAATTATAAAAAAATTTGGACGCACATTTATTCATTACCATTTTTATTTGGTATTGGAGGTGGGAAATGTTGATGGAGCCACACATACATGTTAGCAGGAAGTAAACTGACCCCTTGATTTTTTTTCTAATCATTACTCTTTCTAGATTCAAACCATTCTCTTTGCCTGCAGATACAATAATTGCCAGCCAGGCAGAATGTCTTTAGCAGGAAGTAAACTGATGTTAGGGTCTCCTGCCCTGTGCTGCCACGTCGTCATGGCAACCGGGAGACAAGTGCTAGTGGAGTAACCTGAGCGCAGCTGATACTCCGGTTCGGGTCTTTTGCTGTGCAGTGGTTATAGGCTCTGTGCACGGCAGGGGATCCGGTGCTGATTTTTGTGCTCACAGTCTGTGAGGTCTGAGTGGGGCGTGGACAGCACCTGCTTTATAAGGCCTCTTTTCATGGTAAGCAGATGCTGCTGAATCTTTGTTGGTTAGTCAGTTCATGAAAGTTAGCCAGTACTGTGTAGCTTTGTATTTGTTTGTTGCTTACTGCAAATAGGCCTGGGGATTTGGTATTACACTCTGCCAATCCAGACCTAGCAGTAAGACTGGAGTCAGTCGTTTAGCTTGCTGGGGTTCTGTTACTACTCTGTGAACTTAGCAAGTTTGCGGCTGTATTCTAAGACTTGCCTGTCTAATCCTGTCTCACTGTGCTAGGTGTCAGGGGTCAGTTTAGTGGCAGTAAGCTAAAACCTGTGCACTGCAAGTGAGAATTAGGATTGTGGAGATTCTCCTTGTGTCTATCATTCCATCTCTGACCAAGGAGTTTACTGCCACACCCGTTGGTAACCCTTTAGGGTTTTGCTGTTGCCCTTAGCAACAGCATTTCGGGTTCTCTACGTATTAAAACACAACATCTTGCTTTTCCATATGAGCAGTTCTAATACAAGGGAGATACCCAGTTCCTTAGCCTCTGGGCTTCTCTGTTCACTTTGTGTGTATTTTGTTACCCTATCACCTTCTGTGTACGTTATGTCATATCCCCCAGTTTGTCTGTGAGTCCATCTGTTTTGCATAACAGTTCAAACACCAGTACATTCCTGCAGACACTGGAGTGCATAACAGTTCTGACACCAGTACTTTCCTGCAGGCACTGGTGTGCATAACATATTCAGCAGCCTAATACTCCTGTTGAAATTTTGTGGGAATATGGAGCATACCCCTCAAAATACGTTGCAACAGGTGGTCGATCAGGTGCAGGTCCTGACTCGACAATTTAATGATTTGTCCATTAAAATGCACACCTCCCAGGCTGCTGGCGGAGCTCCCGCAGCAGCAGCACCTGCAGGGGTTAAGGAGCCGAAAGTAAATCTCCCGGATCGTTTTTCTGGAGATCGCTCGCAGTTCTTTTGTTTCAAGGAGAGCTGCAAGCTATACTTCCGGCTTAGGCCTCAGTCTTCTGGGTCGGAGATTCAGCGGGTGGGCATAGTGATTTCCTTGCTACAAGGAGACCCACAGGTCTGGGCATATGGGTTGCAGCCTGACTGTCCGTCGCTTAAAAGTGTTGATGCTTTTTTTACGGCACTGGGCATGTTGTATGATGACCCTGACAAGACGGCCTCAGCCGAGGCTCAGATTTCGATCCTTAAGCAAGGGCGAAGGCCAGTTGAGGTTTACTGTACGGAGTTTCGGAGGTTGGCCCATGATACCCAGTGGAATGACCCAGCCCTGAGACACCAGTACCGAAGAGGTCTTTCTAACCAGATAAAGGACCAACTGGTACAATATCCCTTGCCTGATAGCTTGGATCAGCTCATGCAGTTATCCATCCGGGTGGATAGACGGCTGAGAGAGCGTAGGCTTGAAAGGGAGACTGAGATTTCCTTCCTTCCCAAGGGAACCTCAGACTCTGAGGAATTTTCTGAGGAGCCTATGCAGATTGGGGCTACCCGCCTCTCCTCGCGTGAGAAGACGCGGAGGAGACAGCAGGGGTTGTGTTTGTACTGTGGGAATAAAGGTCATGTGGTAGTATCATGCCCAGAAAAGCCGGAAAACTTCAGGGCCTGAGGGTGATGGGAAATATCCTGTCAGGCCAGAAGTCAGAATTTCCCAAGAAGACTTTTATCATTCCGGTGACCTTGAAGATCCTCGGTCAAACTGTCAAGACTGAGGCCTTTGTGGACAGTGGGGCCGACGGGGTTTTTATGGACCGCCAATTCGCCCTGAAACACTCTGTTCCCTTAGTACCCTTGGCATCGGAAATTGAGATTTGTGGGTTAAACGGGGAACCATTATCCCAAGGTAAAATTACCTCTTGCACTAGCCAGATTTCTTTGTTTATTGGAGCCACACACTCTGAAAAATTGTCCTTTTATGTGACTGTCTGTACTTTTGCCCCATTGGTGTTGGGGTTACCCTGGTTAAGGGCCCACAATCCTCAATTTGACTGGGTCTCTGGGGAGATTCTTAGTTGGGGTACTGATTGTTTCAGGAGTTGCTTGAGCCTTCCAGTCAGGCTCTCGCAGCTAAGTTTGCCAGGATTGCCAGGGTGTTATGCAGATTTTGCGGACGTGTTCTCCAAAAAAGTTGCAGAGGTACTACCTCCCCATCGCCCCTATGACTGTGCCATTGATTTGTTGCCAAATGCTAAGCTTCCCAAGAGCAGGTTGTACTCCCTGTCACGTCCTGAGACTCAGGCTATGGCAGAGTACATTCAGGAGAACTTGGCTAAGGGATTTATCAGACCTTCACAGTATCCAGTTGGGTCGGGGTTCTTCTTCGTGGGTAAAAAGGACGGTTCGTTGCGACCCTGCATCGACTTCAGGGAATTGAACCGTATCACGATTAAAAACTCATACCCACTGCCTCTCATTTCGGTCTTGTTTGACCAGCTTCGTACTGCCACCATTTTTTCTAAGATTGACCTACGCGGTGCGTACAATCTAATCCGAATAAGAGAGGGGGATGAATGGAAGACTGCCTTTAATACCCACTCAGGGCATTATGAATATTTGGTGATGCCTTTTGGGCTCTGTAATGCCCCGGCAGTCTTCCAGGATTTCATGAATGATGTGCTCAGGGAATATTTGGATAGATTCTTAGTTGTATACTTAGATGACATCCTAATCTTCTCCCATTCCCTGGAGGAACATCAGAAGCATGTACGCTTAGTCCTCCAGAAACTCAGAGACCACCGGCTTGGGGCGAAGCTGGAGAAGTGCGAATTTGAAGTTCAGCAAATCGCATTTCTAGGATATATTATCTCCCCAGAAGGTTTCCAAATGGAGGGTTCCAAGGTACAGGCAGTCCTGGATTGGGTGCAGCCCACTAGTTTGAAGGCGCTTCAGCGTTTCCTGGGCTTTGCGAATTTTTATAGACGATTTATCGCTGGATTTTCGTCTATAGTGGCGCCCTTGGTGGCACTCACTAAGAAAGGGGCAGATGTTGCTCACTGGTCTTGTGAGGCTAAAGCGGCTTTTGCCCGTCTCAAAAGGGCATTTGTTTCGGCCAAGGTGCTGCGACACCCAGATCCAGAGCGTCCTTTTGTGGTGGAGGTGGATGCCTCTGAGATGGGTATTGGGGCAGTGCTTTCTCAGATGGGAGTGTCTGATAATCGCCTTCATCCCTGTGCTTACTTTTCCCGTAAATTTTCGCCTGCCGAAATGAATTATGACGTGGGTAACCGGGAATTGTTGGCTATTAAGGATGCACTCGAGGAGTGGAGACACTGGCTTGAGGGGGCTAAGTTTGTGGTCTCAATTCTCACTGACCATAAGAATCTGGCATATTTAGAGTCAGCGAAGCGTCTCAATGCCAGGCAGGCACGATGGGCTTTGTTTTTTGCTCGCTTTAATTTTTTGATAACATATCGCCCTGGGTCAAAAAACATCAAGGCTGATGCGCTCTCGCGGAGTTTTGCTCCAATCCAGGAGACCACCGAGGAGCCGTTGCCCATTGTTTCCCCATCATGTATTAAAGTGGGCATTACCCAGGACCTCTTATCATTAGTCCTTAGAGCACAGGAGCAGGCTCCTCCAGACCTTCCGGTAGGTATTTTGTTTGTGCCTCCTAGGTTAAGACAGCGAGTGTTCCTGGAATTCCATGCCAAGAAGTCGGCAGGTCACCCGGGTATTGCCAGAACTCGGGAGTTGCTATCTAGGGCGGTGTGGTGGCCCTCGGTGGCTAAGGATGTGGATCAGTGGGTTCGGGCATGTGACATCTGTGCCCGAAATAAGACTCCTAGAGGGGTTCCTGTTGGCCCATTACATCCACTCTCTATCCCATCTAAGCCATGGACCCACATTTCAATGGATTTTGTGGTGGACTTGCCCAAATCCTCGGGGATGACAGCCATCTGGGTTGTCGTTGACAGGTTTTCGAAGATGGCGCACTTCGTTCCACTGGTTGGGCTGCCATCAGCCAGACGCCTGTCTGAATTATTTATGCTGCATGTTGTGCATCTCCACGGGTTGCCACTTGATGTGGTCTCTGACCGCGGATCCCAGTTTGTGGCCAAATTCTGGAGGGCATTTTGTTCCGATCTCCAGATTTCTATCAGCTTGTCGTCAGGCTACCATCCGCAGTCTAATGGGCAGACTGAAAGGGTGAACCAGTCCTTGGAGCAGTTCCTCAGGTGTTATGTCTCCAAGTGTCAGACTGACTGGGTTGCTCATCTGTCCATGGCGGAGTTTGCCTATAACAACGCAGCTCACTCTGCTACAGGGATCTCTCCCTTCCTTTGTGTGTATGGGCATCATCCTAAGGCCAATTCTTTTGACCCCCTGGACTCCACGCCTGGTGGTTCCTCTGTGGTTTCGGTCCTTAGAGGTATTTGGCGGAAAGTGAAGAAAGCCCTTGTGTCTGTGTCATTAGTGACCAAAAGGATTTTTGATAAGCGGAAAAGACCCTGCAGCTTCAAATTAGGAGACTTCGTCTGGTTGTCTACCAAGAATTTGAAGTTGAGACAGCCATCTCATAAGTTAGGGCCCCGGTTCATCGGCCCTTATAAGATCACCAGGGTTATCAATCCGGTGGCATTTCAGTTAGATCTGCCCCGTTCTTTGGGTATCAATAAAACATTTCATTGTTCCCTTTTAAAACGGGCGATTAGTAATCCTTCTTCCAGTGGAAGACCTTCCCCTCTTCTGATACGTGGCCAGAGGGAGTTTGTTGTTGAAAGGATTCTTGACTCCAAGGTGGTTCGGGGTCGGCTGTCATTTTTGGTGCACTGGAAGGGGTATGGCCCGGAGGAGCGGTCGTGGGTGCGCAGTTGTGATCTTCATGCCCCCAGACTGATACGCTCTTTCTTCTCGCAGTTCCCCGATAAACCCGGTGGTAGGGGTTCTTTGACCCCTCGTCAGAGGGGGGGTACTGTTAGGGTCTCCTGCCCTGTGCTGCCACGTCGTCATGGCAACCGGGAGACAAGTGCTAGTGGAGTAACCTGAGCGCAGCTGATACTCCGGTTCGGGTCTTTTGCTGTGCAGTGGTTATAGGCTCTGTGCACGGCAGGGGATCCGGTGCTGGTTTTTGTGCTCACAGTCTGTGAGGTCTGAGTGGGGCGTGGACAGCACCTGCTTTATAAGGCCTCTTTTCATGGTAAGCAGATGCTGCTGAATCTTTGCTGGTTAGTCAGTTCATGAAAGTTAGCCAGTACTGTGTAGCTTTGTATTTGTTTGTTGCTTACTGCAAATAGGCCTGGGGATTTGGTATTACACTCTGCCAATCCAGACCTAGCAGTAAGACTGGAGTCAGTCGTTTAGCTTGCTGGGGTTCTGTTACTACTCTGTGAACTTAGCAAGTTTGCGGCTGTATTCTAAGACTTGCCTGTCTAATCCTGTCTCACTGTGCTAGGTGTCAGGGGTCAGTTTAGTGGCAGTAAGCTAAAACCTGTGCACTGCAAGTGAGAATTAGGATTGTGGAGATTCTCCTTGTGTCTATCATTCCATCTCTGACCAAGGAGTTTACTGCCACACCCGTTGGTAACCCTTTAGGGTTTTGCTGTTGCCCTTAGCAACAGCATTTCGGGTTCTCTACGTATTAAAACACAACATCTTGCTTTTCCATCTGAGCAGTTCTAATACAAGGGAGATACCCAGTTCCTTAGCCTCTGGGCTTCTCTGTTCACTTTGTGTGTATTTTGTTACCCTATCACCTTCTGTGTACGTTATGTCATATCCCCCAGTTTGTCTGTGAGTCCATCTGTTTTGCATAACAGTTCAAACACCAGTACATTCCTGCAGACACTGGAGTGCATAACAGTTCTGACACCAGTACTTCCCTGCAGGCACTGGTGTGCATAACAACTGACCACTTGATTTTTTTCTAATCATTACTCTTTCTAGATTCCAATCATTCTCTTTGCCTGCAGACAATCCAAAATACAATGTTAGTGATACATATCTAAGCTATCTTATCTATACAACATTACAAGAAGAACACAATTGAGTTGCGTAAAAAGCTTGTAATATGTTGCCTTTGTTTTGTTTGAAAAACATTGTCCAAATGAATGTCAGTATTGTTGGGACATGTTTGTGTGTGTTTAAAATTATTAAGAATGTTTTGACACGTGATGCAGAAATAAAGAAATATGTAATTTTAAAACAAAAAGCACAAACTGTGTATAATAATGTATATGTGTGGCAAACTGTGTATTTACTTACACATCATCAAGTTTACAGCATCAAACATTAGGAAATAAAATATTCCTGATTACAGTAAGTTTGTGAGTCTTAAATATGATGGTGCATCACACATAGGGACACATGTATTCCTCAAGGCTAACATATTATATGTTGAGGAGTGTTTTTTGGGAACACAGGTTCGCAAACTCGGCCCTCAGGAACCCACACAGTGCATGTTTTGCAGGTCTCCTCACAGAATCACAAGTGACATAATTAGCTCCACCTGTGAACCTTTTAACATATGTCTGTGAGTAATTCAAACACCTGTGCTTCTACTGGGTTTCGTGAAAAACATGCACTGTGTGTGGTCCTAAGGGCCGAGTTTGTGAACCTGTGCATTAGGACGTTACACACAATGATAAAGTGAAATACTAAATGGATGATGTGGGCTTGTAAGAAATTAGCACTGCAAGTTTACGATCTCTTATCCAGACTTAATGCATGCCACTCATAATCTGTTGTTTTGAGATTTAAAATACACACAATACACATGCGACATTTGTTTTTCATATAGCGAGGGTATGTTTGTATGTGTCAAGGAGACAGACACATTCTGAGTAATGGTTTTGGAGAAAAAAAAACATCTATTTATGATTACACAAAAAATGAAATAAGCAAACCAAGCTTACCTTAGAAATAGTGATTGATGATCTGTTGCCTAACCTGCCTCCCTACATCAGTACTCCAAGTATCACCAGATGTCTCTAATTCCTCTGCTTGCTGGCTGCTTTCTTCCTCCTCCTTCTCCTCCTCCTCAACATGTGGCAGATGTTGTTGCAAACACATGTTATGAAGAAAGCAGCAGCAGAACACAATTTGAGTCACCTTCGAGGGACTATACAACAAAAGGCCACCAGACTTATCCAGACACCGAAACCTAGATTTCAGCACACCAAAACATCATTCTATCACATTCCGCGTGGACTTATGTGCATGATTGTAATTGTGTTCAGCCGGGGTATCAGGTCGGGACAATGGAGTTAGAAGCCAAGAGAAACAGCCATATCCTCCATCACCTAAAAGACAGATATAGTAATGTGATTCATGTTAAGATACAGCAACACATAAGTAACACACTGTGGGGCAGATGTATTAACCTGAAGAAGGCATAAGGAAGTGAAAAACAAGTGATATGTGCAAGGTAATAAAGGCAGCAGACAATCTGTTCCTAAATGTTCATTTACATATTGGAGGTGATTGGCTGGTGCCTTTATCACCTTGCACAGATCACTGGTTTCACACTTCCTTATGCCTTCTACAGGTTAAAACATCTGCACCTGTATTTGGACAAAGTATACGCAGGCCTACACATATCAAATTACATACCCAGCAGCCATCCATCTGGCATTTGTCCGTCCTCAAACTTGTCAAAGAGGGATGACTGACTGAGGATGAAGGAGTCATGGCAGCCCCCAGGGTAACCAGCAACAACACTCATTATTCTGAGATTTGCATCACAAACCACCTGTACATTTGTGGAGTGTTCGTAATGGCGGTTTGTATATATGTGCTGCCTGCCCCTAGGTGGTCTCAGCTGAATGTGTGTGCAATCTATGGCTACAAGCACATTGGGCATGCCAGCCAGCTCATAGAAATCTACCCTGACTGCATGCCACTGAGACTCCTGGGTAGGGAAGCAGATTGAGGCCTCGATGTGGGGCTGCAAAACAGCCAACACCTGTGTGTACATTTTAAAGAACAATAAACATGAGATTTTAGGACAGAACTGGCCACCGAGAAATTAAAACAAACACAAAACAGAAGAGGTCGTTAGGTATACATCACCTGGGTTAAGATTCTGGAAAATGAGGGCTGTGAGATTCCTATGACATCCCCAGACACAGCCTGAAAGCTGCCAGTAGCCAGAAAGTGCAACACAGCCAGGAGTTTGTGCAGGCCTGAGACAAGGCGAGAGCGTGCTGTCTCCGGGTTTAGGCCCAGTTTGACAAGGTCATACAGACGGAAAATGTTGTTACGATTTAGAAGGAACATCTGTATGACCATATCATCGGACAATGCGTTCAAGTTTAAACACCCCCTAAAAAACGAGGCCTGCGCAGCCTCCGCGGAACCTGTACAACCTGCTGACCATGTTCAGTTTCTTGGCCCTGGTTACTTACAGGCTGATGTCTGAGTCTGAGAAATCCCACAGCACACAAAAGATCACTGGCCCACAGTCCTGCTGCCATTTCTGAGTGTAGGTGTATTGAAATGGGCCTAACATCCTTTTATAGGCATCCTAATTCAGGTGTGAGTGATTTTTTATTTGCAACACATGTAAACACGACTGAAAAAAGCAGGTCTATTTTTTTGCCGCTTTTTTTAACGAATCGCAAAAAAATACGAACGCACTGGAGCACTCAGAGACTAACACCCAAATGCGAATGAATAGTGAATTCCCGTATTCTATGAAATAACAGCCACATTTGACCGATGGTCTATTCATTCGTATTTCGGAACGTTGTCATTGAAACCATTACGAATAGACCAGACACTGCCGAGATTGGTGCTTAGTGAATTCCCGGATTGGGACTTAGAAAAGAAAACACAAATCGGCCAAACTCGGATTTTTAGTAAATACTGGCCCTTGTGTGCAGTTTCTGAGTAGGTCTGAACTTACTCAGCCGCTGTGATCACTTCAGCCTGTCCTGGAATTGACGTCAGACACCCACCCTACAAACGCTTGGACATGCCTACGTTTTCCCAAACACTCCCAGAAAACGGTCAGTTGACACCCATAAACGCCTTCTTCCTTTCAATCTCCTTGCGATCGGCTGTGCGAATGGATTCTTTGTTAAATCCATCGCTCAGCAATGATCCGCTTTGTACCCGACTGCGCATTGTGGTGCATACGCATGCGCAGTAGTGACCTGATCACTGCGCTGCGAAAAACGGCAGTGTGCGAACAGGTCGGAATGACCCCCATAGTCCCCATAGATTGTAGGAACCATTTTGTGTGAGTATTATTGGCAGAGGTGGAATTAGACCTCATGGGGCCCTAAGCAAGACACCGATTTGGGGCACCCCTTCCTCAAACAGTCCTCAGTGTGTTCCTCCTACCAATTGTAGCAGACTGGTCCCCACTCATTATGCCACCCCACAGTCAGTGTATGCTCCCCTGCCGATTATAGCAGGCGAATGGTAGTTGTACTAGTGTATTTATTATTATTTATTAACAGTTATTTATATAGGGCACACATATTCCGCAGCGCTTTACAGAGAACATTTGGCCATTCACATCAGTCTCTTCCCCAATGTAGCTATATTCCCTACATGTACACATTCACACTAGGGTTAGTTTTCTTCGAAGCCAATTAAACTATCAGTATATTTTTGGATAGTGGAAAGAAACCGGAGTACCCGGAGGAAACCCGTGCAAGTATGGGGAGAATATACAAACTCCACACAGTTAGGTTCATGGTGGGAATTGAACCCATTACCTGAGTGGCAGTAATGCTAACCATTACATCATCCGTGAAAATCGCTGGGTCGGGTAAAAATCGCTCAGTGTATATGCACTGTGCGTTTTTCCGCCCAGCGATTTTCACATCATCGCTCTGCATACACACTGGGTAAAAACGACCAGTATGTATGCACCTTTAGATTTGGGTGGGTTTGATTTTTCTCTGTGCAGGGTAAATACGGTCTGCTTTTGCATGTAGCACACAAATGTTACATTGTAACTTAGATTTCAGTTTAAACACACCCCACCCAAATCTAACTCTCTCTGCATATGTTACATCTGCCCCACAAGCAGAGTGTTGGAGAAGTTTAGTCAAGACACTGTTATCCTAATGTCAAAGGGTAAGTGGTAGCACAGCTAACAATATGGCTGCTATTATTCACCTGTGACTAATTTTATGGCTAATATAATCGTGTTTATATTTATTACAGGTTGAGTATCCCATATCCAAATATTCCGAAATACGGAATATTCCGAAATACGGACTTTTTTGAGTGAGAGTGAGATAGTGAAAGCTTTGTTTTTTGATGGCTCAATATACACAAACTTTGTTTAATACACAAAGTTATAAAAAATATAGTATTAAATGACTTTCAGGCTGTGTGTATAAGGTGTATATGAAACATAAATGAATTGTGTGAATGTAGACACACTTTGTTTAATGCACAAAGTTATAAAAAATATTGGCTAAAATTACCTTCAGGCTGTGTGTATAAGGTGTATATGAAACATAAATGCATTCTGTGCTTAGATTTAGGTCCCATCACCATGATATTTCATTATGGTGTATTTCATTAATTTCCCAAATCAAGATAATTAGTGCCAGTCACATGATATGCTACTACTGAGCACAACAGCTTTTCTATAAGGAAACATGTATAACAAAATGACGAAACAATGGGCCTAATTTTGCTTAGAAAAATGCTTCCTCTGTACAAGGTACAGCAATCATTAAAGTCATGCTTAGTGAGCATCACAGAACACCAGGGGCAATATTTACTAATATTCGTGTTTGAGTCGGTTTGTGTAGTGTTTAAACTCGTTTTGTATCAGGTGCATTTTCATGCAACTTTTTGAAACTATGGCCCTCATTCCGAGTTGATCGGTCGCAAGGCGAATTTAGCAGAGTTACACACGCTTAGTCTACGCCTACTGGGAGTGTATCTTAGCATCTTAAAAGTGCGAACGAAGTTTACGCAATATTGCAAACAAAAAAAACTTAGCAGTTTTAGAGTAGCTCCAGACTTACTCTGCCTGTGCGATCAGTTCAGTGCTTGTCGTTCCTGGTTTGACGTCACAAACACTCCCAGCGTTCGCCCAGACACTCCCCCGTTTCTCCGGCCACTCCTGCGTTTTTTCCGGAAACGGTAGCGTTTTCAGCCACACGCCCATAAAACGCCGTGTTTCCGCCCAGTAACACCCATTTCCTGTCAATCACACTACGTTCGCCGGTGCGAACAAAAAGCCGTGAGTAAAAATCCTTTCTTCATAGCAGAATTACTTAGCGCAGTCGCAGTGCGAACATTGCGCATGCGCTCTAAGCTGATTTTCACTGCGATGCGAAAAAAAAGAACGAGCGAACGACTCGGAATGAGGGCCTATATACGCAAAGTTACGAAGCAGTCGACTTTATGGTTTTCGTGTTTTCCGATGTCGATGCCAGTCATTTTTTTTTTTTACCATTCTCGGCCATCATTGTCATTTGCATACGTCTTTTGGTTGTTTTTACCAGTATTTTTCCTAAGTTAAACGCGGCAGGGTTTTTTTAAGACCCCTGCCGCATTTTCACTTTTAGTTTCGTTTTTCATCCCCGTTCGTGATTGGTTGTGTTTCAGATGTAGGAGTGTCTGTGCGCAACCATATAAATACGCCCCAAACAGTCCGCACCTCGTGGGTTTAGTTAGTGGTGAGGAGGAGGGAGGTTGTGCTGTGGAGGTAAGTGAATTTGTGGTTTGGTGAGGAGTGTTGGTAGCGATTTCTGAGTGTGGTATTGTGTTTGAAAGTCATCTTGTCATTCTTGTAGTCTTGTTTTTTGTGGTTTTGTCTCATTTTTTGTCCAAGTTATTTTTCTTTATAGTCCCTTGTCAGTGTGTGTGTGTGTGTGTGTGTGTGTGTGTGTGTGTGTGTGTGTGTGAGTTGTGTAGTGGTAGTGGAGGAGTGTGTTGTTTGTCTTTTTTTATTTTCTGTGTTAAGTGTTTAGACACACAATTATGTGTGACTCAGAGGTGGGTGAGGTGGAGGGTGTGAGTGAGGGGGAGGAGGTCGGTCAGGTGGAGGAGGTGGGTGAGGTTGCTGCAGCAGCCTCAAGTGACAGTGATAGTGACAGTCAGACAGCTCCGCAACCACGCACCACTACTAAGACTGGGCGGAATGTAAAGTTTCGTTTTGCTGAAAATGTGGCATTGGTGCGTGAGCTGATGAAGTATCAGCGGCAGCTATTTGGGCCTGAGTCCGCCAAGGTGCCAACACGGAGGAAGACGGTGTTGTGGGCGAAAGTTGTTGCTGCTGTCAATAGTGAGGGGGTGGTCAAGCGGACGGAGGACATGTGCCGCAAACGCTACTATGACATAAAGCGACGTGTCAAGTCCAAAATGGCCAAGGAGGCGAAGTCGGCTCGAAAAACCGGTGGTGGCCAGCCCTATATAGCAAGATATCTGGAGTATGAGTAGCCCATGCGGAGTGTAATACCTCCTGAAGTAGTCTCTGCAACCCATGTCCGGGATTCAGATAGGCCCAGGAAGAATGGTGAGCATGTGTATTTGCATTAACATTCTATGAGCTTATTTTTTTATTTTATTTTTATTTTAAATGTGTGTCATGTCACGTTGCATATTACTCCCATCTTCAAGTGTGTGTCAGCAAATACATTGTTTTGGGTAATGTTTTATACAAAAGCCAATGTAACATCTTACTTTATTGTATGTCATGTGTCTTTTTCCAGTATATTTTGCATGTGTAGTTTGGACTTGGTGTGTCATTGAATTGTCCTGCAATAATATTTTCCTTTTGGACATTTTTTGTTTTTTAATTTGGACTATGGCCCTCATTCCGAGTTGTTCACTCGCTAGCTGCTTTTAGCAGCATTGCACACGCTAAGCCACCGCCCTCTAGGAGTGTATCTTAGCATAGCAGAATTGCGAACAAAAGATTCGCCAAATTGCGAATAGAAATTTCTTAGCAGTTTCCGAGTAGCTCGACACTTACTCTGCCACTGCGATCAGTTCAGTCAGTTTCGTTCCTGGTTTGACGTCACAAACACACCTAGCGTTCGCCCAGGCACTCCCCCGTTTCTCCAGCCACTCCCACGTTTTTCCCAGAAACGGCAGCGTTTTTTCACACACACACATAAAACGGCCAGTTTCCGCCCAGAAACACCCACTTCCTGTCAATCACACTCCGATCACCAGAACGAAGAAAATTCCTCATAATGCCGTGAGTAAAATACCTAACTTTTGAGTAAAATAACTAAGCGCATGCACTCTGCGAACATTGCGCATGCGCAGTTAGCGACTAATCGCAATATAGCGAAATTCGTCAACGAGCGAACAACTCGGAATGAGGGCCTATGTTTTATATTTAGGTTATCCATGTGCAATGTTTCAAAAACAATGGTTGTCATGTTAGAGGCTGGAGTAGTGGAAAGTGGTTTGGAAACCACTTACATGTGTAATGTCATTATTACAGAATGTAATATTTTTATAAAAAAAAACACTATTTGTTTGTTCAGTTTGAGTTTGTATTTGTACCGTGACACAACACTGCAGTGTAATTTTTTTTTTTTTTGGATCATATAGTGGTAATGTGTGTTTGGAGTGCCACATCACAGAGCAATTTATATATTGCATCTGTAATATTTTTCCTTTTATTACAAAATGAAGATGTGTGTGTTTGTGGTTGTTAATGTATGTATTTTTACTTGTGGCCTATGTCAGTGTCCTGTACATGTTTTCCTGTGTTGAACTTTCCATAGTGCATATGGCTATTGGACAATGTTTATTGTTTTATGTAGTGGTTTTTTTGTTTCCGGTCCTTATGTTTTTCTTAAAAATAAAGCAAGCATTTCTTAAAGAATACATGTTTATAAGCATAATGGGTGGATGTATCAACAATAGCATGAATACATGAGTGTTTTTTTTTTACAGTGTTTGAAAAAAGCAGTACTACTCATCCTCCAGTAACTCCCAGCACATCTGATGATGATGATGATGATGATGATGATGACGCTGCGGAAGCAGGTAAAGTGTCCATTGTAGTATAGGGTATGTTTATAAAGGAATGGCCATAACAAAATTTCACTTTCATTAATAGGTCCATCAAAAGAAGTCTGGAGCAGCAGAAGTGGGACTTCTGTAAGACATCACCACAAAAAACCTGTGGCAGCAAAGAAAGCAAGGTCTGATGTCCAGGGCCAACCACAGCAGGCTACCCCACCACGAAGATTATCGACAGTATGTTCGGTCCCCCCACTCCAAATTTTGGACACACCTCCAAGACGTCATCCACACTCCCCTCATCTTGATTGTTAGTATCAAACTGAAATAAATGTAAACAATTTTAGATCGTAATCAAACTTTTTCTTAACCGCATTAAGTCAAAACACATCAAAAACTTATATACTTACCAAAGTAAGTAAAACATGAAATGGAATCCAAGCAAAATGGCCTTGTCCCCATCCAGTAAAGATATGTATGTCCACTTGAGCCATACAGTAGCACATTGTGTGTAAGATGCTGCAACAGAAACTCATGTTTAATGTTTGCAAATAGTAAGGTTGTTTATCAAATTTTCACATGTGTGTTTGAGCTCAAATTGCCAAATACATATAAAAACATTACTATGTTTGTTTTAGAAAAGCTATAAGGTAACACATTATGGATTACAATGTGTTTTTATGGTGGAGTATGTCTGATCTACAATAAAACTAAAGTGTTTGCTTTCACAATTAAGTAACCAGACACATTTGCCACAAACAGGCATATGTATGTATTTAAGTTATGAGTGATGATGTTGCTAGGCAGAATATCTGAAATAAACAGTGAATGACATGTGTTCCATGTGTAGTGATTTGTTTTCATTTATCAAACATATGGATAGCTAACGGCAAATTTTTCGACATTTCAGCTTCTAGTCCTGGTAACAGCATCCCTCCGCAACAACAGCAACACAGTGACATGGAGGAGACAATCATCTTAGAAATGCAGCCATTAAGCGAAGGAATCAGCCCCCCAGCACCTGTGAGTACACCACCACAGCAAAGCACACCACCACCACCAAACAGCCCAACAACACCAGTAACACAAGGCCCTGATCAGGTGTTTTGGACCATTTAGGCTAGACAGCAGGCCACTAATGAAGATTGCCTGCATAGGCAGACACAAATGTTTGCAAGCCTACCATGTCACCTCAGAAGAATAACCAGAAATATGAGTAGACAAAATGAACAAACAACCAGAATAGGCAATACCATGGAACTCATGCGTACAGACATTACACAGGTCATGGGCAACTTACAGCGCATAATGGAAGAACAGCACAGACTAATGGAAGAACAGCACAGACAACAGCAAAGTTATATGAACATTTTTCAAAACAATCAAAAGATTCATGAAAGTTTATTCCGAATTGTAGACAATCAAAATGCTGCTACACGTGAACTCAATGCCACCCTCACTAACCTGAATGAAACACTCAGATCCATGCACCAACAGCAAACAAGCAGCAGTTCTGGTACGACTACTCCAAATATCACGCCAGTCTTATCACCACGAAGATGCTCCACCAGAGCACGACAACATGACAGTGCTAAAGGCAAAGGGCAGGACAAGCAGGCACCCAAAAAAAATTAACACAAAACAAACAAATTTTACATTTCTGAGCAGTAATTCCAAATAGTTAGTAAGTGTATGTTTGGCAAAATATATATAACACTTAGCTCCTTGACAATTTATACAACATCATTAATTATAAGTGGTACAAACAACAGCATAAAATTTGTACGCACTGATAATGTCGGTATTATCTTAGACCGCAAAGCTATACTCCTTTGTACACTATTACCGTTGAGCCGATATGGCTGCTAGACCACGTGCACGTGCTACGCACTTTGTACGCTATTTGCGTACAGAGTCCTGCACGTGGTACGCACTTGGCGTACACACGCTGCGCTGAGTGTACAGAGTACACACAGCGAGCGCACACACAGTTGATAACCTTTAAACCTTGTTAATGATACAATGTAATGATATGCTTATACTTTAAACCTTTGGCAGCAATGTACTGTAACGATGTTAATACCTTTAAACCTTAAGTAGCACTGGCGATACAAAGTATCCGCAGTGCATATACCTTAACAATGCTTTTACACTTTAAACAGATAAATCTACTTAAAAGCCCTGGCAGGAAAGTGAAAACACAACACTGTTTGTAGTTTAAACCACAGGGTTCTAAGGCCACCGTGGATTGATTCCAAAAAAAGGTAAAACAGTACAGTTTATACACTACAGGCTAACAAGTGAATCTAAACAGAATAATGGCTACAGATAATGTACGTACGTGAGAATATTCGCAAGCGCAACCCGAACTCGGTCCTCCGCTTGTCATGCAGATAGCGTTTAGAGTCATCTGACCGGCCAGGCAACAATGGTCCTTATATACACAACATGCATACACAATACAATGGTCACTGTAATCTCATTGTTCATTGGACACAGAGATATGTCTCCACATTACAGCAAAGGTCATAGGTGGATTTGAAAAGGTGGGCGATGTCATTCTCAACTGCTCTTGTGCGTGGTATCCTTTGGATTCCCGCCGCATATGTAATTTACAGTAAATACAGTTAATGTTCATAATCTACTTTTGTACATAACTATATGCAGGAGCAAGCAATCTTTCTCTAACTAACACAGGAATGTTACCCTCAAAATGCCCTACAGCTGGATACTAGACATCACCTTCCAACCTTTAGCTGACCCTTCCTATCATGCAAAGGCGAATCCCTCTGTCCAGGAACTGTTTAAACTAATAATACTCGCTGTCATGGTCTAGGGGAACTATATCTACAAAATGCAGTATTTGGGTTAAAAATGCTATGTGCTAATAGCACGCTACACGCTCACAAACTCCGCCGTAAATACCCATATTATGCGCACGATCGCCAGAGCGATCTTACGCAACTTGCGGATATGTGCACGTACGGCGGACTGAGTGCACGAGCAGCGGGCATGTGCATGGGGTTAGTACAAGACATATGCATTATGATATTTTTCGACTTTGACAGTCCACCCTTTGGCAGTCAACAATAACTGCCACTATCTGAACATTTAAACAGAAAAATATACACTACAATATCTATAAATGATTGGGTGGTAGGAGGAGAGGAGTAGGCGGGAAATGTATGACCAAGTGGGATAGTAAAAGCATGTATGTATGAAATTCATGTCTGAGGGGCATGTATCATTGTGCCGTACATGTTCTAGATAAGCTTCGAGGTATTGCGAAGTATACATTAAATCCTTCCTATCCCGTATTAAGGGTCTGTAAGTGGGCCAACAAACACTACCGAGCTCTTTTCGGCTTCTTGTTCCAACAAATGGGGTGCACATTTAGTTGATGATACATGGAGGGGGAAAAACATGTGAGTGCTAATATATGTATCTATATCACCTGTCGACTATGTGTGTCACTACCTGAAGGTTGTAGAGATGAAGATAAGACATGTGTCACAAATACAGTCATATAACAATTGTGTAATCATCCTTGGGTGTTGGTTGAAGTCTTGTCCGGATGGGTGTATCCTTGCTGTGGGTGATAATCAAAGTCTTTCAAGTGTCCATAAAAAGTCTTTAAAGTGTCTATCAAAGTCTTTAGAAATGTCCATCAAAGTCTGTAGAAATGTCCATCAAAGTCTGTAGTCTTCTTCCGAATGGATGTTTTTTTGCTTGGGAGAAAAACAAAGGAGAAACGGGTGAAAGAAACGGACCGTGGAATCACGTTTTATCACAACATTGTCTCAATTGATGGGTCATAAATTAAACCAGTTTGTGTAACAATGCCCCCGCTCCTCAAACTCATCACTTTGGTACTGCGCTTGCCCTGCATTAAAAATCCGAACACATCTAAATATCAAACCAATCATTATGACAACTCCCAGGATACAAAGGAGAAACTTTCCTACATTCACGATAACATTTTGAGCCCATTCTCCTAAACCTGAGAACCAATTGCGTGGGTTCAACCATGAGACCCAGCCGGTCAGTTCATTACTTACAGCAGTAAGGATAAGGTTGTGTCTCCTTCGGAACTCCCATTTCAACTGCAAGATATCATCCATCTTTTGATCTATGACCTCGGTGGGGTCATCAGTGCTGTTTGTAATATACGTGCAGCACTTCACACCATACTGAGTTGCTAGGGTGACACAATACCCGCATGTCACCGCTGTGATGTAATTGAGAACCATCCTGTGCTGGATCAGTTCCGTTTTGTAAGCTTGCAATTCCCTCCCAGTATACCTGAAGGTGTCATCATACATCTCGGTGATATTGTCTATCAGGTTCGCTAGCGCATGAATATACCTAAAATTTATAATTCCTCTGGCGGTATGGGTGATATCTAACGCGAGTAGGAATTGAATCCCGGTGGATTCGTGGATCAAATCAGAGGCTGCGTGCTCTGTCCTATCTATAAGGTGTCTCTTAATGATGTGTTCATAATGAGTGTGAGTGTAAGTAGCTTGAGCATTGTGGTGAACGTCTTTCATCTTATTATGGGTTATGGTCATTACTTCTGGCAACACTCTTCCAATGTAACACAATCCCTCTGAGTTTGGGGCAAGCCACTTATACGCCTTCCTCCCACATATGAAATATGCATCATCGGGGAGAACATATGGGACAGAATATGACATTACCATATTGCAAACCTTCCAGGTGAAAAATCCTATCCCTAACTCTCTCATCTGTTCAGTACACGTATCAGGCTGTATGATATGCGCACAGTACCCTGGAGATACTTCTCCAACCCGCATGGTCCTACTTCCTAGCGTATACCTGTACCGAAAATATCTCCCACCGTCGGCTATTTGGCGTATAAGTTCTGGGTCTACGGGCATTCTATCGGCTCTGTGTGAAAATGCCATGGTTTGGTTATTCCATGTCACTTCCCAATTTCCCGGCTTTCGGGGATTGGAAATGTTGAAACATACTAAGGACCTATCCACATGATATTGGTGGAGCTTCAAACTAGGGGGCCTAGAAATATTACATTTCTTGTCCACCGGTCTCCCACCGCTTAATTCAAGTACCTCATCTATTGTTAAGGGATACGGTACTAGTCCTGACTTGCTCTGACCTTGAGGTACTTGTGAGCACACCCAGCATTCTGTTTGGTTTAAAACCTTACCCACTAATGAGTGATAGTCACTCAATGGATGACGGTCCATGTTGATATTAAGGCTGGACTGACATCTCTGGATGCACCCGTCCTCAACTATGTTTTCACAGTTTCTACAAATACAATTTTCTTCAGCCAACAACCCTTCACAGTGCCTCCTAGTTTCATGATTATCAGATCGTTTTCTGATACTCGCCTTTGCTCGGTGAATGTGTTGCTTTTGGAATTCTATCAATCCGTCCTTGCCATCAGAACCCATTCCAGATTCTTTCTGGACCTCTCTGGTACTCTCACTAGAGATGAGCGCCTGAAATTTTTCGGGTTTTGTGTTTTGGTTTTGGGTTCGGTTCCGCGGCCGTGTTTTGGGTTCGAACGCGTTTTGGCAAAACCTCACCGAATTTTTTTTGTCGGATTCGGGTGTGTTTTGGATTCGGGTGTTTTTTTCAAAAAACACTAAAAAAACAGCTTAAATCATAGAATTTGGGGGTCATTTTGATCCCAAAGTATTATTAACCTCAAAAACCATAATTTACACTCATTTTCAGTCTATTCTGAATACCTCACACCTCACAATATTATTTTTAGTCCTAAAATTTGCACCGAGGTCGCTGTGTGAGTAAGATAAGCGACCCTAGTGGCCGACACAAACACCGGGCCCATCTAGGAGTGGCACTGCAGTGTCACGCAGGATGTCCCTTCCAAAAAACCCTCCCCAAACAGCACATGACGCAAAGAAAAAAAGAGGCGCAATGAGGTAGCTGTGTGAGTAAGATTAGCGACCCTAGTGGCCGACACAAACACCGGGCCCATCTAGGAGTGGCACTGCAGTGTCACGCAGGATGGCCCTTCCAAAAAACCCTCCCCAAACAGCACATGACGCAAAGAAAAAAAGAGGCGCAATGAGGTAGCTGTGTGAGTAAGATTAGCGACCCTAGTGGCCGACACAAACACCGGGCCCATCTAGGAGTGGCACTGCAGTGTCACGCAGGATGTCCCTTCCAAAAAACCCTCCCCAAACAGCACATGACGCAAAGAAAAAAAGAGGCGCAATGAGGTAGCTGTGTGAGTAAGATTAGCGACCCTAGTGGCCGACACAAACACCGGGCCCATCTAGGAGTGGCACTGCAGTGTCACGCAGGATGTCCCTTCCAAAAAACCCTCCCCAAACAGCACATGACGCAAAGAAAAAAAGAGGCGCAATGAGGTAGCTGACTGTGTGAGTAAGATTAGCGACCCAAGTGGCCGACACAAACACCGGGCCCATCTAGGAGTGGCACTGCAGTGTCACGCAGGATGTCCCTTCCAAAAAACCCTCCCCAATCAGCACATGATGCAAAGAAAAAGAAAAGAAAAAAGAGGTGCAAGATGGAATTGTCCTTGGGCCCTCTCACCCACCCTTATGTTGTATAAACAAAACAGGACATGCACACTTTAACCAACCCATCATTTCAGTGACAGGGTCTGCCACACGACTGTGACTGATATGACGGGTTGGTTTGGACCCCCCCCCAAAAAAGAAGCAATTAATCTCTCCTTGCACAAACTGGCTCTACAGAGGCAAGATGTCCACCTCATCTTCACCCTCCGATATATCACCGTGTACATCCCCCTCCTCACAGATTATCAATTCGTCCCCACTGGAATCCACCATCTCAGCTCCCTGTGTACTTTGTGGAGGCAATTGCTGCTGGTCAATGTCTCCGCGGAGGAATTGATTATAATTCATTTTAATGAACATCATCTTCTCCACATTTTCTGGATGTAACCTCGTACGCCGATTGCTGACAAGGTGAGCGGCGGCACTAAACACTCTTTCGGAGTACACACTTGTGGGAGGGCAACTTAGGTAGAATAAAGCCAGTTTGTGCAAGGGCCTCCAAATTGCCTCTTTTTCCTGCCAGTATAAGTACGGACTGTGTGACGGGCCTACTTGGATGCGGTCACTCATATAATCCTCCACCATTCTATCAATGTTGAGAGAATCATATGCAGTGACAGTAGACGACATGTCCGTAATCGTTGTCAGGTCCTTCAGTCCGGACCAGATGTCAGCATCAGCAGTCGCTCCAGACTGCCCTGCATCACCGCCAGCGGGTGGGCTCGGAATTCTGAGCCTTTTCCTCGCACCCCCAGTTGCGGGAGAATGTGAAGGAGGAGATGTTGACAGGTCGCGTTCCGCTTGACTTGACAATTTTGTCACCAGCAGGTCTTTCAACCCCAGCAGACTTGTGTCTGCCGGAAAGAGAGATCCAAGGTAGGCTTTAAATCTAGGATCGAGCACGGTGGCCAAAATGTAGTGCTCTGATTTCAACAGATTGACCACCCGTGAATCCTTGTTAAGCGAATTAAGGGCTGCATCCACAAGTCCCACATGCCTAGCGGAATCGCTCCCTTTTAGCTCCTTCTTCAATGCCTCCAGCTTCTTCTGCAAAAGCCTGATGAGGGGAATGACCTGACTCAGGCTGGCAGTGTCTGAACTGACTTCACGTGTGGCAAGTTCAAAGGGCATCAGAACCTTGCACAACGTTGAAATCATTCTCCACTGCACTTGAGACAGGTGCATTCCACCTCCTATATCGTGCTCAATTGTATAGGCTTGAATGGCCTTTTGCTGCTCCTCCAACCTCTGAAGCATATAGAGGGTTGAATTCCACCTCGTTACCACTTCTTGCTTCAGATGATGGCAGGGCAGGTTCAGTAGTTTTTGGTGGTGCTCCAGTCTTCTGTACGTGGTGCCTGTACGCCGAAAGTGTCCCGCAATTCTTCTGGCCACCGACAGCATCTCTTGCACGCCCCTGTCGTTTTTTAAAAAATTCTGCACCACCAAATTCAAGGTATGTGCAAAACATGGGACGTGCTGGAATTTGCCCATATTTAATGCACACACAATATTGCTGGCGTTGTCCGATGCCACAAATCCACAGGAGAGTCCAATTGGGGTAAGCCATTCCGCGATGATCTTCCTCAGTTGCCGTAAGAGGTTTTCAGCTGTGTGCGTATTCTGGAAAGCGGTGATACAAAGCGTAGCCTGCCTAGGAAAGAGTTGGCGTTTGCGAGATGCTGCTACTGGTGCCGCCGCTGCTGTTCTTGCGGCGGGAGTCCATACATCTACCCAGTGGGCTGTCACAGTCATATAGTCCTGACCCTGCCCTGCTCCACTTGTCCACATGTCCGTGGTTAAGTGGACATTGGGTACAACTGCATTTTTTAGGACACTGGTGAGTCTTTTTCTGACGTCCGTGTACATTCTCGGTATCGCCTGCCTAGAGAAGTGGAACCTAGATGGTATTTGGTAACGGGGGCACACTGCCTCAATAAATTGTCTAGTTCCCTGTGAACTAACGGCGGATACCGGACGCACGTCTAACACCAACATAGTTGTCAAGGCCTCAGTTATCCGCTTTGCAGTAGGATGACTGCTGTGATATTTAATCTTCCTCGCAAAGGACTGTTGAACAGTCAATTGCTTACTGGAAGTAGTACAAGTGGGCTTACGACTTCCCCTCTGGGATGACCATCGACTCCCAGCGGCAACAACAGCAGCGCCAGCAGCAGTAGGCGTTACACGCAAGGATGCATCGGAGGAATCCCAGGCAGGAGAGGACTCGTCAGAATTGCCAGTGACATGGCCTGCAGGACTATTGGCATTCCTGGGGAAGGAGGAAATTGACACTGAGGGAGTTGGTGGGGTGGTTTGCGTGAGCTTGGTTACAAGAGGAAGGGATTTACTGGTCAGTGGACTGCTTCCGCTGTCACCCAAAGTTTTTGAACTTGTCACTGACTTATTATGAATGCGCTGCAGGTGACGTATAAGGGAGGATGTTCTGAGGTGGTTAACGTCCTTACCCCTACTTATTACAGCTTGACAAAGGGAACACACGGCTTGACACCTGTTGTCCGCATTTCTGGTGAAATACCTCCACACCGAAGAGCTGATTTTTTTGGTATTTTCACCTGGCATGTCAACGGCCATATTCCTCCCACGGACAACAGGTGTCTCCCCGGGTGCCTGACTTAAACAAACCACCTCACCATCAGAATCCTCCTGGTCAATTTCCTCCCCAGCGCCAGCAACACCCATATCCTCCTCATCCTGGTGTACTTCAACACTGACATCTTCAATCTGACTATCAGGAACTGGACTGCGGGTGCTCCTTCCAGCACTTGCAGGGGGCGTGCAAATGGTGGAAGGCGCATGCTCTTCACGTCCAGTGTTGGGAAGGTCAGGCATCGCAACCGACACAATTGGACTCTCCTTGCGGATTTGGGATTTCGAAGAATGCACAGTTCTTTGCTGTGCTGCTTTTGCCAGCTTGAGTCTTTTCATTTTTCTAGCGAGAGGCTGAGTGCTTCCATCCTCATGTGAAGCTGAACCACTAGCCATGAACATAGGCCAGGGCCTCAGCCGTTCCTTGCCACTCCGTGTGGTAAATGGCATATTGGCAAGTTTACGCTTCTCCTCCGACAATTTTATTTTAGGTTTTGGAGTCCTTTTTTTTCTGATATTTGGTGTTTTGGATTTGACATGCTCTGTACTATGACATTGGGCATCGGCCTTGGCAGACGACGTTGCTGGCATTTCATCGTCTCGGCCATGACTAGTGGCAGCAGCTTCAGCACGAGGTGGAAGTGGATCTTGATCTTTCCCTAATTTTGGAACCTCAACATTTTTGTTCTCCATATTTTAATAGGCACAACTAAAAGGCACCTCAAGTAAACAATGGAGATGGATACTAGTATACAATTATGGACTGCCTGCCGACTGCAGACACAGAGGTAGCCACAGCCGTGAACTACCGTACTGTACTGTGTCTGCAGCTAATATAGACTGGTTGATAAAGAGAAGATGTCTATGTAACTATGTATGTATAAAGAAGACTGAAAAAAATCCACGGTTAGGTGGTATACAATTATGGACGGACTGCCTGCCGAGTGCAGACACAGAGGTAGCCACAGCCGTGAACTACCGTACTGTACTGTGTCTGCAGCTAATATAGACTGGTTGATAAAGAGAAGATGTCTATGTAACTATGTATGTATAAAGAAGAATGAAAAAAAACCACGGTTAGGTGGTATACAATTATGGACGGACTGCCTGCCGAGTGCAGACACAGAGGTAGCCACAGCCGTGAACTACCGTACTGTACTGTGTCTGCAGCTAATATAGACTGGTTGATAAAGAGAAGATGTCTATGTAACTATGTATGTATGAAGAAGAATGAAAAAAATCCACGGTTAGGTGGTATTACAATTATGGACGGACTGCCTGCCGAGTGCTGAGACACAGAGGTAGCCACAGCCGTGAACTACCGTACTGTGTCTGCTGCGACTGGATGATAAATGATATAAAAAATATATATATATCACTACTGCAGCCGGACAGGTATATATTATATATTATATAATGACAGACCTGCTGGACACTGTCTGTCAGCAGAATGAGTTTTATTTTTATAGAATAAAAAAAAAAAAAACACACAAGTGAAGTCACACGACGAGTGTTTAACTTTTTCAGGCAATCACAATATAAGTATACTACTAACTATACTGGTGGTCAGTGTGGTCAGGTCACTGGTCAGTCACACTGGCAGTGGCACTCCTGCAGCAAAAGTGTGCACTGTTTAATTTTAATATAATATGTACTCCTGGCTCCTGCTATAACCTATAACTGGCACTGCAGTAGTGCTCCCCAGTCTCCCCCACAATTATAAGCTGTGTGAGCTGAGCAGTCAGACAGATATATAATATATATAGATGATGCAGCACACTGGCCTGAGCCTGAGCAGTGCACACAGATATGGTATGTGACTGACGAGTCACTGTGTGTATCGCTTTTTTCAGGCAGAGAACGGATATATTAAATAAACTGCACTGTGTGTCTGGTGGTCACTCACTATATAATATATTATGTACTCCTGGCTCCTGCTATAACCTATAACTGGCACTGCAGTAGTGCTCCCCAGTCTCCCCCACAATTATAAGCTGTGTGAGCTGAGCAGTCAGACAGATATATATAATATTATATATAGATAATAGATGATGCAGCACACTGGCCTGAGCCTGAGCAGTGCACACAGATATGGTATGTGACTGACTGAGTCACTGTGTGTATCACTTTTTTCAGGCAGAGAACGGATATATTAAATAAACTGCACTGTGTGTCTGGTGGTCACTCACTATATAATATATTATGTACTCCTGGCTCCTGCTATAACCTATAACTGGCACTGCAGTAGTGCTCCCCAGTCTCCCCCACAATTATAAGCTGTGTGAGCTGAGCAGTCAGACAGATATATATAATATTATATATAGATAATAGATGATGCAGCACACTGGCCTGAGCCTGAGCAGTGCACACAGATATGGTATGTGACTGACTGAGTCACTGTGTGTATCGCTTTTTTCAGGCAGAGAACGGATATATTAAATAAACTGCACTGTGTGTCTGGTGGTCACTCACTATATAATATATTATGTACTCCTGGCTCCTGCTATAACCTATAACTGGCACTGCAGTAGTGCTCCCCAGTCTCCCCCACAATTATAAGCTGTGTGAGCTGAGCAGTCAGACAGATATATATAATATTATATATAGATAATAGATGATGCAGCACACTGGCCTGAGCCTGAGCAGTGCACACAGATATGGTATGTGACTGAGTCACTGTGTGCTGTGTATCGCTTTTTTCAGGCAGAGAACGGATTATAAAGTAAACTGCACTGTCCTCACTAGTAAACTCTCTCCACTCAGTCTCTACACTTCTACAGTAACAGTACTCCTCCTAGTCAGCTCCAGTAAATCTCTCTCAGTCTCTTATAATCTAAATGGAGAGGACGCCAGCCACGTCCTCTCCCTATCAATCTCAATGCACGTGTGAAAATGGCGGCGACGCGCGGCTCCTTATATAGAATCCGAGTCTCGCGATAGAATCCGAGCCTCGCGAGAATCCGACAGCGTCATGATGACGTTCGGTGCGCGCTCGGGTTAACCGAGCAAGGCGGGAAGATCCGAGTCGCTCGGACCCGTGAAAAAAAACATGAAGTTCTGGCGGGTTCGGATTCAGAGAAACCGAACCCGCTCATCTCTAACTCTCACCGAAACAGACTGCTCTGGTCAACAACAGGGTCAACAGGAAAACCCGGAATGCAGTCTCTTGGGGTAAGTCCATCTTGTTAAGGGAAGAGGAAAAGAATGAGAAGGGGGGAGGACAGGAGGGTGATGGGAGGTGGAGAAAATAATAAAAAGGAAAAAAGAAAACTGGTACGACAACCGCCTCTGGTCTTATTGTTCTCAGTGCTCAGGTGCCGTCTCAACCTTCCCGGAACAGACACTCCAGTGATATGATTTCCTCTACCGAGTCAGCGACCTTTCTGTAGGGAACATAAATCTTGCATTAGCATGTGTCTAACTGTTGTGTGAAATACCATCCGTAAAACATGAAAAAACAAAAAAAAAGAGAGAGAGAATAATAAAAAATTTTTTTTTCAGATTTGCATTCACCATCAGGCTGTCACACCATTATGTCTATCGGTATCTCTGCACAGTCTTCCTCCACCAGTATTTCCACTCTCCACCCTCTGTGCATGGCCAGGCACAATGATGCTGGTGAGATATACTGGGGTTGGGCAGACCTCTGAAAAGACCGAGTAGACATGTGACGTTTGAGCTGTAGTTCTGTCGGTGAACGTCAGAGATGAAAAATAAACTTTAAAGATAAATCACAGAGTTTACCTGGCCGCCCCTGTATCTATAAGAAATGATCTACCAACTACATCAACTGTGACCTCAGGTTTACTACCTAGGCTAGCAATCAATTTCACTGGCTACAGACTACAGGTGTGGCCCAAAATTTTTCCTATATGATCCCTGATCCCAATTACGTGTATCATAACTTTGCTCGTGTTCTTGTCTAGGGGGACTGAATTTATGTGTGCTGTTACAGTTGCTGGCATAATGCCCTTCCCTTTTACACAGATAACAAACTCTTGGCTTCCTCCATGTGCCAGGGGCCTGGGGTTTTGGTCTAGTTGATGCCTCTTCCAGTGCTTGGATGCTCATCACCATCAACCGCTCTCCCTGTGCTTCCCTAGTTCTTTGGATATTACGGTCATGCTCGATAGCGGACTCTCTTAATGCAGCCACCGAAATACCTCTCCAGTTAGGTAGAGAGGTTTGTACCCTGGTTCTTAGTGTGTCTTTTAACTAGAGATGAGCGGGTTCGGTTTCTCTGAATCCGAACCCGCACGAACTTCATGTTTTTTTCACGGGTCCGAGCAGACTCGGATCCTCCCGCCTTGCTCGGTTAACCCGAGCGCGCCCCGAACGTCATCATGACGCTGTCGGATTCTCGCGAGACTCGGATTCTATATAAGGAGCCGCGCGTCGCCGCCATTTTCACACGTGCATTGAGATTGATAGGGAGAGGACGTGGCTGGCGTCCTCTCCATTTAGATTAGGGTTGAGAGAGAGAGAGAGATTGACCTGAGGCTGTGATACTGTAGAAGAGAGTGCAGAGTTTAGTGACTGACGACCACAGTGACCACCAGACAGTGCAGTTGTTTGTTTTATTTAATATATCCGTTCTCTGCCTGAAAAAAACGATACACACAGTGACTCAGTCACATACCATATCTGTGTGCACTGCTCAGCCCAGTGTGCTGCATCAATGTATATATATATATCTGACTGTGCTCAGCTCACACAGCTTATAATTGTGGGGGAGACTGGGGAGCACTGCAGTGCCAGTTATAGGTTATAGCAGGAGCCAGGAGTACATAATATTATATTAAAATTAAACAGTGCACACTTTTGCTGCAGGAGTGCCACTGCCAGTGTGACTAGTGACCAGTGACCTGACCACCAGTATATATAATATTAGTAGTATACTATCTCTTTATCAACCAGTCTATATTAGCAGCAGACACAGTACAGTGCGGTAGTTCACGGCTGTGGCTACCTCTGTGTCGGCACTCGGCAGCCCGTCCATAATTGTATATACCACCTAACCGTGGTTTTTTTTTCTTTCTTTATAGTCATACTAGTTACGAGTATACTATCTCTTTATCAACCAGTCTATATTAGCAGCAGACACAGTACAGTGCGGTAGTTCACGGCTGTGGCTACCTCTGTGTCGGCACTCGGCAGCCCGTCCATAATTGTATATACCACCTAACCGTGTTTTTTTTTTCTTTCTTTATACATACATACTAGTTACGAGTATACTATCTCTTTATCAACCAGTCTATATTAGCAGCAGACACAGTACAGTGCGGTAGTTCACGGCTGTGGCTACCTCTGTGTCGGCACTCGGCAGCCCGTCCATAATTGTATATACCACCTAACCGTGGTTTTTTTTTCTTTCTTTATACATACATACTAGTTACGAGTATACTATCTCTTTATCAACCAGTCTATATATTAGCAGCAGACACAGTACAGTGCGGTAGTTCACGGCTGTGGCTACCTCTGTGTCGGCACTCGGCAGCCCGTCCATAATTGTATATACCACCTAACCGTGGTTTTTTTTTCTTTCTTTATACATACATACTAGTTACGAGTATACTATCTCTTTATCAACCAGTCTATATATTAGCAGCAGACACAGTACAGTGCGGTAGTTCACGGCTGTGGCTACCTCTGTGTCGGCACTCGGCAGCCCGTCCATAATTGTATATACCACCTAACCGTGGTTTTTTTTTCTTTCTTTATACATACATACTAGTTACGAGTATACTATCTCTTTATCAACCAGTCTATGGGGGTAATTCCAAGTTGATCGCAGCAGGAAATTTTTTAGCAGTTGGGCAAAACCATGTGCACTGCAGGGGAGGCAGATATAACATGTGCAGAGAGAGTTAGATTTGGGTGTGGTGAGTTCAATCTGCAATCTAAATTGTATTGTAAAAATAAAGCAGCCAGTATTTACACTGCACAGAAACAAAATAACCCACCCAAATCTAACTCTCTCTGCACATGTTATATCTGCTCCCCCTGCAGTGCACATGGTTTTGCCCAACTGCTAAAAAATTTCCTGCTGCGATCAACTTGGAATTACCCCCTATATTAGCAGCAGACACAGTACAGTGCGGTAGTTCACGGCTGTGGCTACCTCTGTGTCGGCACTCGGCAGCCCGTCCATAATTGTATATACCACCTAACCGTGGTTTTTTTTTCTTTCTTTATACATACATACTAGTTACGAGTATACTATCTCTTTATCAACCAGTCTATATATTAGCAGCAGACACAGTACAGTGCGGTAGTTCACGGCTGTGGCTACCTCTGTGTCGGCACTCGGCAGCCCGTCCATAATTGTATATACCACCTAACCGTGGTTTTTTTTTCTTTCTTTATACATACATACTAGTTACGAGTATACTATCTCTTTATCAACCAGTCTATATATTAGCAGCAGACACAGTACAGTGCGGTAGTTCACGGCTGTGGCTACCTCTGTGTCGGCACTCGGCAGCCCGTCCATAATTGTATATACCACCTAACCGTGGTTTTTTTTTCTTTCTTTATAGTCATGCTAGTTACGAGTATACTATCTCTTTATCAACCAGTCTATATTAGCAGCAGACACAGTACAGTGCGGTAGTTCACGGCTGTGGCTACCTCTGTGTCGGCACTCGGCAGCCCGTCCATAATTGTATATACCACCTAACCGTGTTTTTTTTTTCTTTCTTTATACATACATACTAGTTACGAGTATACTATCTCTTTATCAACCAGTCTATATTAGCAGCAGACACAGTACAGTGCGGTAGTTCACGGCTGTGGCTACCTCTGTGTCGGCACTCGGCAGCCCGTCCATAATTGTATATACCACCTAACCGTGGTTTTTTTTTCTTTCTTTATACATACATACTAGTTACGAGTATACTATCTCTTTATCAACCAGTCTATATATTAGCAGCAGACACAGTACAGTGCGGTAGTTCACGGCTGTGGCTACCTCTGTGTCGGCACTCGGCAGCCCGTCCATAATTGTATATACCACCTAACCGTGGTTTTTTTTTCTTTCTTTATACATACATACTAGTTACGAGTATACTATCTCTTTATCAACCAGTCTATATATTAGCAGCAGACACAGTACAGTGCGGTAGTTCACGGCTGTGGCTACCTCTGTGTCGGCACTCGGCAGCCCGTCCATAATTGTATATACCACCTAACCGTGGTTTTTTTTTCTTTCTTTATACATACATACTAGTTACGAGTATACTATCTCTTTATCAACCAGTCTATATATTAGCAGCAGACACAGTACAGTGCGGTAGTTCACGGCTGTGGCTACCTCTGTGTCGGCACTCGGCAGCCCGTCCATAATTGTATATACCACCTAACCGTGGTTTTTTTTTTCTTTCTTTATAGTCATACTAGTTACGAGTATACTATCTCTTTATCAACCAGTCTATATTAGCAGCAGACACAGTACAGTGCGGTAGTTCACGGCTGTGGCTACCTCTGTGTCGGCACTCAGCAGCCCGTCCATAATTGTATATACCACCTAACCGTGGTTTTTTTTTCTTTCTTTATACATACATACTAGTTACGAGTATACTATCTCTTTATCAACCAGTCTATATATTAGCAGCAGACACAGTACAGTGCGGTAGTTCACGGCTGTGGCTACCTCTGTGTCGGCACTCGGCAGCCCGTCCATAATTGTATATACCACCTAACCGTGGTTTTTTTTTCTTTCTTTATAGTCATACTAGTTACGAGTATACTATCTCTTTATCAACCAGTCTATATTAGCAGCAGACACAGTACAGTGCGGTAGTTCACGGCTGTGGCTACCTCTGTGTCGGCACTCGGCAGCCCGTCCATAATTGTATATACCACCTAACCGTGGTTTTTTTTTCTTTCTTTATACATACATACTAGTTATGAGTATACTATCTCTTTATCAACCAGTCTATATATTAGCAGCAGACACAGTACAGTGCGGTAGTTCACGGCTGTGGCTACCTCTGTGTCGGCACTCGGCAGCCCGTCCATAATTGTATACTAGTATCCAATCCATCCATCTCCATTGTTTACCTGAGGTGCCTTTTAGTTGTGCCTATTAAAATATGGAGAACAAAAATGTTGAGGTTCCAAAATTAGGGAAAGATCAAGATCCACTTCCACCTCGTGCTGAAGCTGCTGCCACTAGTCATGGCCGAGACGATGAAATGCCAGCAACGTCGTCTGCCAAGGCCGATGCCCAATGTCATAGTACAGAGCATGTCAAATCCAAAACACCAAATATCAGTAAAAAAAGGACTCCAAAACCTAAAATAAAATTGTCGGAGGAGAAGCGTAAACTTACCAATATGCCATTTACCACACGGAGTGGCAAGGAACGGCTGAGGCCCTGGCCTATGTTCATGGCTAGTGGTTCAGCTTCACATGAGGATGGAAGCACTCAGCCTCTCGCTAGAAAAATGAAAAGACTAAAGCTGGCAAAAGCAGTAGCACCGCAAAGAACTGTGCGTTCTTCGAAATCCCAAATCCACAAGGAGAGTCCGACTCCAATTGTGTCGGTTGCGATGCCTGACCTTCCCAACACTGGACGTGAAGAACATGCGCCTTCCACCATTTGCACGCCCCCTGCAAGTGATGGAAGGAGCACCCGCAGTCCAGTTCCTGATAGTCAGATTGAAGATGTCAGTGTTGAAGTACACCAGGATGAGGAGGATATGGGTGTTGCTGGCGCTGGGGAGGAAATTGACCAGGAGGATTCTGATGGTGAGGTGGTTTGTTTAAGTCAGGCACCCGGGGAGACACCTGTTGTCCGTGGTAGGAATATGGCCGTTGACATGCCTGGTGAAAATACCAAAAAAATCAGCTCTTCGGTGTGGAAGTATTTCACCAGAAATGCGGACAACAGGTGTCAAGCCGTGTGTTCCCTTTGTCAAGCTGTAATAAGTAGGGGTAAGGACGTTAACCACCTCGGAACATCCTCCCTTATACGTCACCTGCAGCGCATTCATAATAAGTCAGTGACAAGTTCAAAAACTTTGGGTGACAGCGGAAGCAGTCCACTGACCAGTAAATCCCTTCCTCTTGTAACCAAGCTCACGCAAACCACCCCACCAACTCCCTCAGTGTCAATTTCCTCCTTCCCCAGGAATGCCAATAGTCCTGCAGGCAATGTCACTGGCAATTATGACGAGTCCTCTCCTGCCTGGGATTCCTCCGATGCATCCTTGCGTGTAACGCCTACTGCTGCTGGCGCTGCTGTTGTTGCTGCTGGGAGTCGATGGTCATCCCAGAGGGGAAGTCGTAAGCCCACTTGTACTACTTCCAGTAAGCAATTGACTGTTCAACAGTCCTTTGCGAGGAAGATGAAATATCACAGCAGTCATCCTGCTGCAAAGCGGATAACTGAGGCCTTGACAACTATGTTGGTGTTAGACGTGCGTCCGGTATCCGCCGTTAGTTCACAGGGAACTAGACAATTTATTGAGGCAGTGTGCCCCCGTTACCAAATACCATCTAGGTTCCACTTCTCTAGGCAGGCGATACCGAGAATGTACACGGACGTCAGAAAAAGACTCACCAGTGTCCTAAAAAATGCAGTTGTACCCAATGTCCACTTAACCACGGACATGTGGACAAGTGGAGCAGGGCAGGGTCAGGACTATATGACTGTGACAGCCCACTGGGTAGATGTATGGACTCCCGCCGCAAGAACAGCAGCGGCGGCACCAGTAGCAGCATCTCGCAAACGCCAACTCTTTCCTAGGCAGGCTACGCTTTGTATCACCGCTTTCCAGAATACGCACACAGCTGAAAACCTCTTACGGCAACTGAGGAAGATCATCGCGGAATGGCTTACCCCAATTGGACTCTCCTGTGGATTTGTGGCATCGGACAACGCCAGCAATATTGTGTGTGCATTAAATATGGGCAAATTCCAGCACGTCCCATGTTTTGCACATACCTTGAATTTGGTGGTGCAGAATTTTTTAAAAAAACGACAGGGGCGTGCAAGAGATGCTGTCGGTGGCCAGAAGAATTGCGGGACACTTTCGGCGTACAGGCACCACGTACAGAAGACTGGAGCACCACCAAAAACTAATGAACCTGCCCTGCCATCATCTGAAGCAAGAAGTGGTAACGAGGTGGAATTCAACCCTCTATATGCTTCAGAGGGGCAGCAAAAGGCCATTCAAGCCTATACAATTGAGCACGATATAGTAGGTGGAATGCACCTGTCTCAAGCGCAGTGGAGAATGATTTCAACGTTGTGCAAGGTTCTGATGCCCTTTGAACTTGCCACACGTGAAGTCAGTTCAGACACTGCCAGCCTGAGTCAGGTCATTCCCCTCATCAGGCTTTTGCAGAAGAAGCTGGAGACATTGAAGGAGGAGCTAATACGGAGCGATTCCGCTAGGCATGTGGGACTTGTGGATGGAGCCCTTAATTCGCTTAACAAGGATTCACGGGTGGTCAATCTGTTGAAATCAGAGCACTACATTTTGGCCACCGTGCTCGATCCTAGATTTAAAGCCTACCTTGGATCTCTCTTTCCGGCAGACACAAGTCTGCTTGGGTTGAAAGACCTGCTGGTGACAAAATTGTCAAGTCAAGCGGAACGCGACCTGTCAACATCTCCTCCTTCACATTCTCCCGCAACTGGGGGTGCGAGGAAAAGACTCAGAATTCCGAGCCCACCCGCTGGCGGTGATGCAGGGCAGTCTGGAGCGACTGCTGATGCTGACATCTGGTCCGGACTGAAGGACCTGACAACGATTACGGACATGTCGTCTACTGTCACTGCATATGATTCTCTCAACATTGATAGAATGGTGGAGGATTATATGAGTGACCGCATCCAAGTAGGCACGTCACACAGTCCGTACTTATACTGGCAGGAAAAAGAGGCAATTTGGAGGCCCTTGCACAAACTGGCTTTATTCTACCTAAGTTGCCCTCCCACAAGTGTGTACTCCGAAAGAGTGTTTAGTGCCGCCGCTCACCTTGTCAGCAATCGGCGTACGAGGTTACATCCAGAAAATGTGGAGAAGATGATGTTCATTAAAATGAATTATAATCAATTCCTCTGCGGAGACATTGACCAGCAGCAATTGCCTCCACAAAGTACACAGGGAGCTGAGATGGTGGATTCCAGTGGGGACGAATTGATAATCTGTGAGGAGGGGGATGTACACGGTGATATATCGGAGGGTGATGATGAGGTGGACATCTTGCCTCTGTAGAGCCAGTTTGTGCAAGGAGAGATTAATTGCTTCTTTTTTGGGGGGGGTCCAAACCAACCCGTCATATCAGTCACAGTCGTGTGGCAGACCCTGTCACTGAAATGATGGGTTGGTTAAAGTGTGCATGTCCTGTTTTGTTTATACAACATAAGGGTGGGTGGGAGGGCCCAAGGACAATTCCATCTTGCACCTCTTTTTTCTTTTCTTTTTCTTTGCGTCATGTGCTGTTTGGGGAGGGTTTTTTGGAAGGGACATCCTGCGTGACACTGCAGTGCCACTCCTAGATGGGCCCGGTGTTTGTGTCGGCCACTAGGGTCGCTTATCTTACTCACACAGCTACCTCATTGCGCCTCTTTTTTTCTTTGCGTCATGTGCTGTTTGGGGACGGTTTTTTGGAAGGGACATCCTGCGTGACACTGCAGTGACACTCCTAGATGGGCCCGGTGTTTGTGTCGGCCACTAGGGTCGCTTATCTTACTCACACAGCTACCTCATTGCGCCTCTTTTTTTCTTTGCGTCATGTGCTGTTTGGGGAGGGTTTTTTGGAAGGGACATCCTGCGTGACACTGCAGTGCCACTCCTAGATGGGCCCGGTGTTTGTGTCGGCAACTAGGGTCGCTAATCTTACTCACACAGCTACCTCATTGCGCCTCTTTTTTTCTTTGCGTCATGTGCTGTTTGGGGAGGGTTTTTTGGAAGGGCCATCCTGCGTGACACTGCAGTGCCACTAGTAGATGGGCCCGGTGTTTGTGTCGGCCACTAGGGTCGCTTATCTTACTCACACAGCGACCTCGGTGCAAATTTTAGGACTAAAAATAATATTGTGAGGTGTGAGGTATTCAGAATAGACTGAAAATGAGTGGAAATTATGGTTTTTGAGGTTAATAATACTTTGGGATCAAAATGACCGCCAAATTCTATGATTTAAGCTGTTTTTTAGGTTTTTTGGAAAAAAACACCCGAATCCAAAACACACCCGAATCCGACAAAAAAAATTCGGTGAGGTTTTGCCAAAACGCGGTCGAACCCAAAACACGGCCGCGGAACCGAACCCAAAACCAAAACACAAAACCCGAAAAATTTCCGGCGCTCATCTCTACTTTTAACCCGTCCATCAATACGGACACAGCTACCTCTCTATGATGTACATTTTCCTCAATGTCTTCGATCCCAGTGTATCTAGCCATTTCCTGCAGTGCTCGATGGAAATATTCAGAGGCAGTTTCACCTTCTTTTTGTCTAATGGAGATTTTATTCCACTTGACAACAGTTGGGAAATATACTCCTAATTGCAGATTGATTTGTCGTACATTTTCCTGATTGTATTCATCAGTGAGAGGTACCTCTGCATCTAATTTACAGTCAGCAATGAATTTCACGGGGTCAATATTAGAGGGCAAACATGCCCGTAGCACTGTCCGCCAATCTTTGTTAGTGGGTTCGGTGGCGTTACCTAATTCTTTAATAAACCTCTGGCATGCGACTAGATCTTTTCTGGGATCGGGAAATTCAGACATAATTGTCCTCAATTCTGTCTGGGACCAGGGGCAATGCATAGCAATGTTCCTGATGGGAGTGATTCCCTGAGCGTAAGTCTTCCCATTGGGGACTGCGATCACCCTGACAGGATTTAGTTCAATTACACCATTTTGTGTTGACTCTACAGTCTGAGGTGCTATTATTTCTGCATAATATACAGTACCATACTTACCTGTGGACACGATCTCACCTATCCCTCCACCAGGGGGCTTTACTACTGTTCTTACCGGTTGGGCCGTGCCCACCTGGGTGTCCTGTATAGTAGCTGCTAGGGAAAGTGCCGATATCGTGCTGGGTTCAGCTTCTTGCTTGTAATCCTGAGGGAAGTTTAAAATGGGGTGCAACTTGCACGGGTTAGAATGAATACATTTATCAGTTTTGCTCCTATCGTCATTAATACATTTATCAACTTTACTCTTATCATATATCAGTATGCCATTCTCTGTAGCCATTTTCTCTCCTGTAATGTATGGTGGTGGTGCAGTTGCTATCAGTTTCCTGCTAGGGTTGGATCCAGCTGTGTAAGCTAGTTCCCTCTGCATATCACTCTCTCGTTGCCATAAATGTAAACAGTTTGTGTGTCTGATCCTCTGTTTTTGGGATTTTATCAGACAAATCCTAAGACTTAGATTATGCAATACCTCTGAGTCTAAACTACCTATCCCAGGAAATGGTGCTTTATCCCCCACAGTCATTCGTGTCCATTCATCACAAAAGGTCTCAGTGTGGGGACCATACTTCCCCCACATTACTAACCGAGCTGACCCCCTGGGTCTGAAATCTGCAGTCTGAACCCTGGCTGCTGAACGTCCCTGTGTTGTGCACTTGGCTACCATTGTGGACCTTTTTAACACGGGAAAACTTCCTAAAATGCACCAAACACAGTAGTCTACCAGTGGAAGTCCTCAAAGCTCTTCCACTAACTTCTTCTGCTCCGAGTACCCCGAATCCGCCTTCTTTAGTAGACACGTGTAGCCGTTGCAGGCCCTACCTCTAGAGATTTTCCTGAGAGACCAGCGAAAATTCCCTAAACCTTTACTTTACACAAATCACGCTTGCATGTGCTTCCTATAACTCGTATGATGACGAGATTTACGCACAAATATGCAAAACTTCGTATCACGTTGCGTCACGTGTTGCCCATACAACCATGCGGTCCAATCGTACCGCTTATAGACACTTGCTATCTATAAGTGGTAGGATCACTGGAGTCTCCCCACTGTGCTCCAAAACAGCTGGAGCGTAATACCACGAAAACTTTATCACACTCCGTCGCTGTTAGGCGCCGCGGTCCGTGGCGTCGCTCGGTCCATCTCCAATCGACGACCGCGGCCGCTGCACCCTCCTCCTTGCCCGCCCGGCGCCTAGCAACTAGGGACGCCGTGCATGCTGAGCCGCCGGGTCCCTAGCAACGCTCGGACGCCGGGCACGCCGAGCCGCTGGGACCTTAGCAACTGGGACGCCACAGGCGGACCGCGTTCCCCATTGCAGGGGTTGATTAGTTAAAGTGTTCACACATGTTCTCTGGTCGTGCAGCAAGGCAGCTGCACGACATTTATTGTAATTAGGCTCTGTGCTCTTATTGGAGGGTTCCCTGTTAAATGCCTCCTCAGTGCCTCACACAGACGCCGGTGATAGCTTCCTGCATGCTGCTCATATTTGGTGAACGTCTGTTCCTGATCTGCTGTGTCCGGTCTCTCCAGTTCTCTGAGTCCCTGAATCTTGGAGTTTGTCATCTGGTCCCAAGGAGTTCTCCTAGTCCTCATTTACCTGTGGCAGTCGATTTAAGTTCCCACTTGGTTTCGTGAGTGGCGGCCCTGCCGCGTGTTACGGCCTAGGCCGCTTTAGTATTATTTTCTTGCATTGGAGCATTTGCGGAGGTTTCCGCTTCCATAGTCCTCTCCGGTACTCGGCGGTGCCGTGTAGGAGAGTGGACAAGTGGATTATTTTGGTTGTTCTTTTCCCTGGCGGTAAGCCGCGCATACTTTTAGTTTCAGGTTAGCCAGTAGCCCCTGGCCTTGTTGTTTAGTTAGAGGGCCCCTTGTTATTACCCTGCCTCGGTTCACTCTTTGTCTCTCCTTAAGACCTGAGGGGGCATCAGAGTTGGGCAGACGTAATCCGCCCTTCAAACGCGGCTGCCATGGGCCCAAGAAACCATAGTCTCGCAAGAGTGAACTGACAGCACGGGTAAGACAACGGAGGTAGGGCGCTAGGGGCTATTCCCATTTCGTTTCCCCTTTCCAGCATTACATCCTGGTACTCAGGTCTCACAGTATAAGATCTACCCTGACCTGAGTGTCTGGATCATAACATTATCACCGGCCCACAACATAAAAAAAAAAGGGGGTTTATTTTTTCCATTTTTTGTTTTGCTGAGAGTAAAATTCGGCCTCATGAATCCGGCAGGGTTAGGGCCAAATCCCGGTCAACTTTTGGTTAACCAAATTCATGAACTAACTCAGATGGTTCAGGACCTTACTCTTCGGGTGAAATCGCAGGAAGATCTTTTGCGAGCCTCCCCGAGTGTGGTCCCAGAACCAAAGATGCATTTACCCGACCGTTTTTTGGGTAACAGAAAAGATTTTTTTAATTTTAAGGAAGCTTGTAAGCTTTATTTTTGTTTAAGGCCTCGTTCCTCTGGTACTGAGTCTCAGCGGGTTGGGATAGTTATGTCGTTGCTCCAGGGTGATCCACAGACCTGGGCGTTTGGGTTAAGAACAGATGATCCTGCTTTGTTATCTGTAGACACCTTTTTTAAATCGTTAGGCCTGTTATATGATGACCCAGATAGAGAGGCATCAGCTGAGAGTCACCTGCGTGCCCTTAAACAAGGTCAAAATCCAGCAGAGGTGTATTGTACCGAATTTCGCCGTTGGTCGAACGACTGTGGCTGGAATGACCCGGCCCTGCGCAGTCAGTTTCGCCTCGGTTTGTCTGAACTTATTAAAGACAGTCTCCTTCAGTACCCCGCTCCTGAGACTCTCGACAAACTCATGGAGCTTGCTATTAAAATAGATCGTCGTCTCCGAGAGCGGAGGGCTGAAAGAGGAACAACTTTTAGGCCTAATCCTTGTGTTTATACCTTTCCTGAGGACGTCGAGGAGCCCATGCAGATGGGTCTCTCCCGGCTGTCTCCAGAGGAAAGAACCAGAAGATTAAGTTCTGGTCTTTGTTTGTATTGTGGTGGTAAGGGACATATTGCTCGCAACTGCCCAAACAAGTCGGGAAACGCTCTGACCAAGTGAATTGTGAGGGGGTTCACTTGGGTCTGCAGCTAATCTCCTCAAATGATTCTCTATTAGTTCCTGTTAAGATTTCCTTTGGCAGCCTCAGTTCATTGGTGTCGGCCTTCGTCGACAGTGGAGCTGCAGGAAATTTTATGGACTTGGCTTGGGCTAAGGCTTTAGGCATTCCACAGATACCACTGGACAAACGTATCACCATGCACGGCTTGGATGGGGGTCCGCTTTCCAATGGGATAATTACTCACCGCACACCTCCAGTATTACTGACAGTGGGGGCCTTACATTCTGAAGACATAGAATTTTACCTTACACATTGTCCGGAAGTTCCTGTAGTTTTGGGTCACCCCTGGCTTGCCTTTCATAATCCCACCATAGATTTGCGGTCTGGGAAGATTTCCCAATGGGGTCCTTTTTGTGTTAAGGAATGTATTTCCCATCCAGTCCGGGTTGCGGCAGTCATCCCAGAACTTATTCCTGTAGAATATCAAGATTTTGCCGATGTGTTCTCCAAAGGCAATGCGGACATTCTGCCTCCCCATCGGTCCTATGACTGTGCGATTGAGTTAGTACCAGGTGCCACTTTGCCTAAGGGGAGATTATATGCCCTGTCTGGGCCAGAAACCACAGCCATGGATAATTACATTCAGGAAAGCCTAAAAAAAGGCTTTATTAGGCCTTCAAAATCTCCGTTGAGTCCAGGTTTTTTCTTTGTCGAGAAAATAGATGGGTCACTCAGACCATGTATTGATTTTCGGGCTTTGAATAAGATTTCGGTTAAAAACACCTATCCTTTGCCATTGATTTCAGAACTTTTTGATCAGTTACGCTCCGCCATGATCTTTTCAAAAATCGATCTTAAGGGAGCTTACAACCTCATCCGAATAAGATCTGGGGATGAGTGGAAGACGGCTTTCAGCACTCGGTCGGGTCACTATGAATACCTGGTGATGCCGTTTGGCCTGTCAAATGCTCCTGTGGTGTTTCAGGACCTCATCAACGATGTTCTCCGTGACTTCCTAGGGAAGTTCGTGGTCGTTTATTTAGACGACATTTTGATTTACTCTGAGTCTATGGAACAACATGTTACCCAGGTGCGTTTGGTTCTTCAAAAACTACGAGAGAATCATTTATACGCTAAGCTTGAGAAGTGTGATTTTCACATCACAGAAGTGTCCTTCTTGGGGTACATAATTTCTCCCCAGGGATTTTTTATGGAACCGAAAAAACTTCAGGCCATCCTTAATTGGGCGCAACCCACTTATTTAAAAGCAATTCAGCACTTTTTAGGGTTTGCAAATTATTACAGGCGGTTCATTCATACCTTTTCTGACCTGGTCGCTCCTATAGTAGCTTTGACTAAAAAAGGAGCGGATCCTTCCAATTGGTCGCCTGAAGCTGAGTCTGCCTTTCGGGCCTTGAAGCAGGCCTTTGTCTCGGCTCCTGTCCTCAGACACCATAATCCGGAGCTCCCCTTTATTGTTGAAGTTGATGCCTCAGAGGTTGGAGTGGGGGCTATCCTTTCTCAGGAAGATCCGGAGTCTCAGGAATTACATCCTTGTGCCTTCATGTCCAGGAAATTCTCCTCCGCAGAATCCAACTATGACGTTGGTAATCGGGAATTACTGGCAGTAAAATGGGCTTTCGAGGAGTGGAGGCATTGGCTGGAGGGAGCTAGGCATACTATTACAGTATTTACTGACCATAAGAACCTGCAATATATTGAGTCAGCTAAACGGCTTAATGCTCGGCAGGCACGTTGGGCATTGTTTTTTACTCGTTTCAGGTTTATTATCACCTTCAGGCCTGGTTCCAAGAATACGAAAGCTGATGCCCTGTCACATTGCTTTCTTCCGGTTCACAATAGCAATCCTGTTACTACCCCCATAGTTGCATCTTCTGTCATCCGGGCAGGTCTCACACAGGATTTATTTACTCAGTTAAACCAGCTTCAACACCAGGCTCCTAGACTTACTCCTGCTGGTCGTCTTTTTGTCCCTGAATTTTTGAGAGGCACTGTTAAAGCTGAGTTTCATGACAACAAGGTCTCTGGTCATCCAGGTATCACTAAGACCTTGGAGCTGGTCTCTCGCTCGGTGTGGTGGCCTAGTCTTTCTAAAGACGTAAAAGAATTTGTCCACTCCTGTCAGGTTTGTGCACAGCATAAGGTCCCTTGTTCGTTGCCGATCGGGCAACTCATACCTTTAGCCATTCCTCTCAGGCCATGGTCTCATATATCCATGGATTTCGTGGTGGACCTTCCCCTTTCAGCCGGATGTCGAGTCATTTGGGTGGTAGTGGACCGTTTTAGTAAAATGGCTCATTTCATTGCTCTTCCCTGATTACCCTCTGCTCAAGGGTTGGCAGTTTTGTTCCTCCGCCATGTGTTCAGGCTACATGGTTTGCCCACTGATATTGTCTCTGATCGGGGTCCGCAATTTATCGCACGATTCTGGAAACGTTTTTGTGCCTCATTGAATATGAAACTGTCTTTAACATCTGGTTACCATCCACAGTCTAACGGGCAAACCGAACGAGTCAACCAGTCATTAAAACAATATTTACGCTTGTATTCGGCCAAACTCCAGAATGATTGGTCTGAATTTCTTCCTTTAGCCGAATTTGCTTATAATAACTCCTGTCATTCCTCCACCAAGGAGTCCCTATTCTTTTCAGTCTTTGGTTTTCATCCTAGAGCCAACTCTTTTTTCCATCATTCTCCAGTCTCCTCATTGACCTTAACCTCCCATCTCAGAGCAATTTGGAGAAAAGTGCACCTTGCCCTGAGAAAAGCTGCCTTCCGAGAAAAGAAATTTTCTGATAGGCTCCGACGTCCTTGCACTTTTAAGGTGGGAGATAAGGTGTGGTTGTCAACTCGCAACATCAAGCTCCGACAACCTTCGGCTAGATTGGGACCCAAATTTATTGGACCATTCCTTATCATTAAAAAGGTCAACCCAGTTGCTTTTCGGCTACGCTTGCCAAGATCTCTCAGATTTGGAAATACTTTCCACTGTTCCCTTTTTAAACAGTATTTTTCTTCCAGGAGATTTCCTCGGAGGACTTCCCAGGGTAGATCTCCGGTGGATGTTCAGGGGCAACAGGAGTTCTTGGTAGAGAGGGTTTTAGATTCAAAAATTTCTCGGGGCCGGCTTTATTTTTTGGTTCACTGGAAAGGCTATGGTCCAGAGGAAAGATCTTGGGTCTTGGATAGAGATCTTCATGCCCCTAAACTCAAGAGATTATTTTTTCAGGAGTTTCCTCAGAAGCCGGGCTTTAGGGGTTCTTTGACCCCTCCTCAAGGGGGGTGTACTGTTAGGCGCCGCGGTCCGTGGCGTCGCTTGGTCCATCTCCAAGCGACGACCGCGGCTGCTGCACCCTCCTCCTTGCCCGCCCGGCGCCTAGCAACTAGGGACGCCAAGCATACTGAGCCACCGGGTCCCTAGCAACGCTAGGACGCCGGGCGCGCCGAGCCGCTGGGACCTTAGCAACGGGGACGCCACAGGCGGACCGCGTTCCCCGTTGCAGGGATTGATTAATTAAAGTGTTCACACATGTTCTCTGGTCGTGCAGCAAGGCAGCTGCACGACATTTATTGTAATTAGGCTCTGTGCTCTTATTGGAGGGTTCCCTGTTAAATGCCTCCTCAATGCCTCACACAGACGCCGGTGATAGCTTCCTGCATGCTGCTCATATTTGGTGAACGTCTGTTCCTGATCTGCTGTGTCCGGTCTCTCCAGTTCTCTGAGTCCCTGAATCTTGGAGTTTGTCATCTGGTCCCAAGGAGTTCTCCTGGTCCTCATTTACCTGTGGCAGTCGATTTAAGTTCCCACTTGGTTTCGTGAGTGGCGGCCCTGCCGCGTGTTACGGCCTATGCCGCTTTAGTATTATTTTCTTGCATTGGAGCATTTGCGGAGGTTTCCGCTTCCATAGTCCTCTCCGGTACTCGGCGGTGCCGTGTAGGAGAGTGGACAAGTGGATTATTTTGGTTGTTCTTTTCCCTGGCGGTAAGCCGCGCATACTTTTAGTTTCAGGTTAGCCAGTAGCCCCTGGCCTTGTTGTTTAGTTAGAGGGCCCCTTGTTATTACCCTGCCTCGGTTCACTCTTTGTCTCTCCTTAAGACCTGAGGGGGCATCGGAGTTGGGCAGACGTAATCCGCCCTTCAAACGCGGCTGCCATGGGCCCAAGAAACCATAGTCTCGCAAGAGTGAACTGACAGCACGGGTAAGACAACGGAGGTAGGGCGCCAGGGGCTATTCCCATTCCGTTTCCCCTTTGCAGCATTACATCCTGGTACTCAGGTCTCACAGTATAAGATCTACCCTGACCTGAGTGTCTGGATCATAACATTATCACCGGCCCACAACATAAAAAAAAGGGGGTTTATTTTTTCCATTTTTTGTTTTGGTGAGAGTAAAATTCGGCCTCATGAATCCGGCAGGGTTAGGGCCAAATCCCGGTCAACTTTTGGTTAACCAAATTCATGAACTAACTCAGATGGTTCAGGAGCTTACTCTTCGGGTGAAATCGCAGGAAGATCTTTTGCGAGCCTCCCCGAGTGTGGTCCCAGAACCAAAGATGCATTTACCCGACCGTTTTTTGGGTAACAGAAAAGATTTTTTTAATTTTAAGGAAGCTTGTAAGCTTTATTTTTGTTTAAGGCCTCGTTCCTCTGGTACTGAGTCTCAGCGGGTTGGGATAGTTATGTCGTTGCTCCAGGGTGATCCACAGACCTGGGCGTTTGGGTTAAGAACAGATGATCCTGCTTTGTTATCTGTAGACACCTTTTTTAAATCGTTAGGCCTGTTATATGATGACCAAGATAGAGAGGCATCAGCTGAGAGTCACCTGCGTGCCCTTAAACAAGGTCAAAATCCAGCAGAGGTGTATTGTACCGAATTTCGCCGTTGGTCGAACGACTGTGGCTGGAATGACCCGGCCCTGCGCAGTCAGTTTCGCCTCGGTTTGTCTGAACTTATTAAAGACAGTCTCCTTCAGTACCCCGCTCCTGAGACTCTCGACAAACTCATGGAGCTTGCTATTAAAATAGATCGTCGTCTCCGAGAGCGGAGGGCTGAAAGAGGAACAACTTTTAGGCCTAATCCTTGTGTTTATACTTTTCCTGAGGACGTCGAGGAGCCCATGCAGATGGGTCTCTCCCGGCTGTCTCCAGAGGAAAGAACCAGAAGATTAAGTTCTGGTCTTTGTTTGTATTGTGGTGGTAAGGGACATATTGCTCGCAACTGCCCAAACAAGTCGGGAAACGCTCTGACCAAGTGAATTGTGAGGGGGTTCACTTGGGTCTGCAGCTAATCTCCTCAAATGATTCTCTATTAGTTCCTGTTAAGATTTCCTTTGGCAGCCTCAGTTCATTGGTGTCGGCCTTCGTCGACAGTGGAGCTGCAGGAAATTTTATGGACTTGGCTTGGGCTAAGGCTTTAGGCATTCCACAGATACCACTGGACAAACGTATCACCATGCACGGCTTGGATGGGGGTCCGCTTTCCAATGGGATAATTACTCACCGCACACCTCCAGTATTACTGACAGTGGGGGCCTTACATTCTGAAGACATAGAATTTTACCTTACACATTGTCCGGCAGTTCCTGTAGTTTTGGGTCACCCCTGGCTTGCCTTCATAATCCCACCATAGATTTGCGGTCTGGGGAGATTTCCCAATGGGGTCCTTTTTGTGTTAAGGAATGTATTTCCCATCCAGTCCGGGTTGCGGCAGTCATCCCAGAACTTATTCCTGTAGAATATCAAGATTTTGCCGATGTGTTCTCCAAAGGCAATGCGGACATTCTGCCTCCCCATCGGTCCTATGACTGTGCGATTGAGTTAGTACCAGGTGCCACTTTGCCTAAGGGGAGATTATATACCCTGTCTGGGCCAGAAACCACAGCCATGGATAATTACATTCAGGAAAGCCTAAAAAAAGGCTTTATTAGGCCTTCAAAATCTCCGTTGAGTCCAGGTTTTTTCTTTGTCGAGAAAATAGATGGGTCACTCAGACCATGTATTGATTTTCGGGCTTTGAATAAGATTTCGGTTAAAAACACCTATCCTTTGCCATTGATTTCAGAACTTTTTGATCAGTTACGCTCCGCCATGATCTTTTCAAAAATCGATCTTAAGGGAGCTTACAACCTCATCCGAATAAGATCTGGGGATGAGTGGAAGACGGCTTTCAGCACTCGGTCGGGTCACTATGAATACCTGGTGATGCCGTTTGGCCTGTCAAATGCTCCTGTGGTGTTTCAGGACCTCATCAACGATGTTCTCCGTGACTTCCTAGGGAAGTTCGTGGTCGTTTATTTAGACGACATTTTGATTTACTCTGAGTCTATGGAACAACATGTTACCCAGGTGCGTTTGGTTCTTCAAAAACTACGAGAGAATCATTTATACGCTAAGCTTGAGAAGTGTGATTTTCACATCACAGAAGTGTCCTTCTTGGGGTACATAATTTCTCCCCAGGGATTTTTTATGGAACCGAAAAAACTTCAGGCCATCCTTAATTGGGCGCAACCCACTTATTTAAAAGCAATTCAGCACTTTTTAGGGTTTGCAAATTATTACAGGCGGTTCATTCATACCTTTTCTGACCTGGTCGCTCCTATAGTAGCTTTGACTAAAAAAGGAGCGGATCCTTCCAATTGGTCGCCTGAAGCTGAGTCTGCCTTTCGGGCCTTGAAGCAGGCCTTTGTCTCGGCTCCTGTCCTCAGACACCATAATCCGGAGCTCCCCTTTATTGTTGAAGTTGATGCCTCAGAGGTTGGAGTGGGGGCTATCCTTTCTCAGGAAGATCCGGAGTCTCAGGAATTACATCCTTGTGCCTTCATGTCCAGGAAATTCTCCTCCGCAGAATCCAACTATGACGTTGGTAATCGGGAATTACTGGCAGTAAAATGGGCTTTCGAGGAGTGGAGGCATTGGCTGGAGGGAGCTAGGCATACTATTACAGTATTTACTGACCATAAGAACCTGCAATATATTGAGTCAGCTAAACGGCTTAATGCTCGGCAGGCACGTTGGGCATTGTTTTTTACTCGTTTCAGGTTTATTATCACCTTCAGGCCTGGTTCCAAGAATACGAAAGCTGATGCCCTGTCACATTGCTTTCTTCCGGTTCACAATAGCAATCCTGTTACTACCCCCATAGTTGCATCTTCTGTCATCCGGGCAGGTCTCACACAGGATTTATTTACTCAGTTAAACCAGCTTCAACACCAGGCTCCTAGACTTACTCCTGCTGGTCGTCTTTTTGTCCCTGAATTTTTGAGAGGCACTGTTAAAGCTGAGTTTCATGACAACAAGGTCTCTGGTCATCCAGGTATCACTAAGACCTTGGAGCTGGTCTCTCGCTCGGTGTGGTGGCCTAGTCTTTCTAAAGACGTAAAAGAATTTGTCCACTCCTGTCAGGTTTGTGCACAGCATAAGGTCCCTTGTTCGTTGCCGATCGGGCAACTCATACCTTTAGCCATTCCTCTCAGGCCATGGTCTCATATATCCATGGATTTCGTGGTGGACCTTCCCCTTTCAGCCGGATGTCGAGTCATTTGGGTGGTAGTGGACCGTTTTAGTAAAATGGCTCATTTCATTGCTCTTCCCTGATTACCCTCTGCTCAAGGGTTGGCAGTTTTGTTCCTCCGCCATGTGTTCAGGCTACATGGTTTGCCCACTGATATTGTCTCTGATCGGGGTCCGCAATTTATCGCACGATTCTGGAAACGTTTTTGTGCCTCATTGAATATGAAACTGTCTTTAACATCTGGTTACCATCCACAGTCTAACGGGCAAACCGAACGAGTCAACCAGTCATTAAAACAATATTTACGCTTGTATTCGGCCAAACTCCAGAATGATTGGTCTGAATTTCTTCCTTTAGCCGAATTTGCTTATAATAACTCCTGTCATTCCTCCACCAAGGAGTCCCTATTCTTTTCAGTCTTTGGTTTTCATCCTAGAGCCAACTCTTTTTTCCATCATTCTCCAGTCTCCTCATTGACCTTAACCTCCCATCTCAGAGCAATTTGGAGAAAAGTGCACCTTGCCCTGAGAAAAGCTGCCTTCCGAGAAAAGAAATTTTCTGATAGGCTCCGACGTCCTTGCACTTTTAAGGTGGGAGATAAGGTGTGGTTGTCAACTCGCAACATCAAGCTCCGACAACCTTCGGCTAGATTGGGACCCAAATTTATTGGACCATTCCTTATCATTAAAAAGGTCAACCCAGTTGCTTTTCGGCTACGCTTGCCAAGATCTCTCAGATTTGGAAATACTTTCCACTGTTCCCTTTTTAAACAGTATTTTTCTTCCAGGAGATTTCCTCGGAGGACTTCCCAGGGTAGATCTCCGGTGGATGTTCAGGGGCAACAGGAGTTCTTGGTAGAGAGGGTTTTAGATTCAAAAATTTCTCGGGGCCGGCTTTATTTTTTGGTTCACTGGAAAGGCTATGGTCCGGAGGAAAGATCTTGGGTCTTGGATAGAGATCTTCATGCCCCTAAACTCAAGAGATTATTTTTTCAGGAGTTTCCTCAGAAGCCGGGCTTTAGGGGTTCTTTGACCCCTCCTCAAGGGGGGTGTACTGTTAGGCGCCGCGGTCTGTGGCGTCGCTTGGTCCATCTCCAAGCGACGACCGCGGCTGCTGCACCCTCCTCCTTGCCCGCCCGGCGCCTAGCAACTAGGGACGCCAAGCATACTGAGCCACCGGGTCCCTAGCAACGCTAGGACGCCGGGTGCGCCGAGCCGCTGGGACCTTAGCAACGGGGACGCCACAGGCGGACCGCGTTCCCCGTTGCAGGGATTGATTAATTAAAGTGTTCACACATGTTCTCTGGTCGTGCAGCAAGGCAGCTGCACGACATTTATTGTAATTAGGCTCTGTGCTCTTATTGGAGGGTTCCCTGTTAAATGCCTCCTCAATGCCTCACACAGACGCCGGTGATAGCTTCCTGCATGCTGCTCATATTTGGTGAACGTCTGTTCCTGATCTGCTGTGTCCGGTCTCTCCAGTTCTCTGAGTCCCTGAATCTTGGAGTTTGTCATCTGGTCCCAAGGAGTTCTCCTGGTCCTCATTTACCTGTGGCAGTCGATTTAAGTTCCCACTTGGTTTCGTGAGTGGCGGCCCTGCCGCGTGTTACGGCCTATGCCGCTTTAGTATTATTTTCTTGCATTGGAGCATTTGCGGAGGTTTCCGCTTCCATAGTCCTCTCCGGTACTCGGCGGTGCCGTGTAGGAGAGTGGACAAGTGGATTATTTTGGTTGTTCTTTTCCCTGGCGGTAAGCCGCGCATACTTTTAGTTTCAGGTTAGCCAGTAGCCCCTGGCCTTGTTGTTTAGTTAGAGGGCCCCTTGTTATTACCCTGCCTCGGTTCACTCTTTGTCTCTCCTTAAGACCTGAGGGGGCATCGGAGTTGGGCAGACGTAATCCGCCCTTCAAACGCGGCTGCCATGGGCCCAAGAAACCATAGTCTCGCAAGAGTGAACTGACAGCACGGGTAAGACAACGGAGGTAGGGCGCCAGGGGCTATTCCCATTCCGTTTCCCCTTTGCAGCATTACATCCTGGTACTCAGGTCTCACAGTATAAGATCTACCCTGACCTGAGTGTCTGGATCATAACATTATCACCGGCCCACAACATAAAAAAAAGGGGGTTTATTTTTTCCATTTTTTGTTTTGGTGAGAGTAAAATTCGGCCTCATGAATCCGGCAGGGTTAGGGCCAAATCCCGGTCAACTTTTGGTTAACCAAATTCATGAACTAACTCAGATGGTTCAGGAGCTTACTCTTCGGGTGAAATCGCAGGAAGATCTTTTGCGAGCCTCCCCGAGTGTGGTCCCAGAACCAAAGATGCATTTACCCGACCGTTTTTTGGGTAACAGAAAAGATTTTTTTAATTTTAAGGAAGCTTGTAAGCTTTATTTTTGTTTAAGGCCTCGTTCCTCTGGTACTGAGTCTCAGCGGGTTGGGATAGTTATGTCGTTGCTCCAGGGTGATCCACAGACCTGGGCGTTTGGGTTAAGAACAGATGATCCTGCTTTGTTATCTGTAGACACCTTTTTTAAATCGTTAGGCCTGTTATATGATGACCAAGATAGAGAGGCATCAGCTGAGAGTCACCTGCGTGCCCTTAAACAAGGTCAAAATCCAGCAGAGGTGTATTGTACCGAATTTCGCCGTTGGTCGAACGACTGTGGCTGGAATGACCCGGCCCTGCGCAGTCAGTTTCGCCTCGGTTTGTCTGAACTTATTAAAGACAGTCTCCTTCAGTACCCCGCTCCTGAGACTCTCGACAAACTCATGGAGCTTGCTATTAAAATAGATCGTCGTCTCCGAGAGCGGAGGGCTGAAAGAGGAACAACTTTTAGGCCTAATCCTTGTGTTTATACTTTTCCTGAGGACGTCGAGGAGCCCATGCAGATGGGTCTCTCCCGGCTGTCTCCAGAGGAAAGAACCAGAAGATTAAGTTCTGGTCTTTGTTTGTATTGTGGTGGTAAGGGACATATTGCTCGCAACTGCCCAAACAAGTCGGGAAACGCTCTGACCAAGTGAATTGTGAGGGGGTTCACTTGGGTCTGCAGCTAATCTCCTCAAATGATTCTCTATTAGTTCCTGTTAAGATTTCCTTTGGCAGCCTCAGTTCATTGGTGTCGGCCTTCGTCGACAGTGGAGCTGCAGGAAATTTTATGGACTTGGCTTGGGCTAAGGCTTTAGGCATTCCACAGATACCACTGGACAAACGTATCACCATGCACGGCTTGGATGGGGGGTCCGCTTTCCAATGGGATAATTACTCACCGCACACCTCCAGTATTACTGACAGTGGGGGCCTTACATTCTGAAGACATAGAATTTTACCTTACACATTGTCCGGCAGTTCCTGTAGTTTTGGGTCACCCCTGGCTTGCCTTCATAATCCCACCATAGATTTGCGGTCTGGGGAGATTTCCCAATGGGGTCCTTTTTGTGTTAAGGAATGTATTTCCCATCCAGTCCGGGTTGCGGCAGTCATCCCAGAACTTATTCCTGTAGAATATCAAGATTTTGCCGATGTGTTCTCCAAAGGCAATGCGGACATTCTGCCTCCCCATCGGTCCTATGACTGTGCGATTGAGTTAGTACCAGGTGCCACTTTGCCTAAGGGGAGATTATATGCCCTGTCTGGGCCAGAAACCACAGCCATGGATAATTACATTCAGGAAAGCCTAAAAAAAGGCTTTATTAGGCCTTCAAAATCTCCGTTGAGTCCAGGTTTTTTCTTTGTCGAGAAAATAGATGGGTCACTCAGACCATGTATTGATTTTCGGGCTTTGAATAAGATTTCGGTTAAAAACACCTATCCTTTGCCATTGATTTCAGAACTTTTTGATCAGTTACGCTCCGCCATGATCTTTTCAAAAATCGATCTTAAGGGAGCTTACAACCTCATCCGAATAAGATCTGGGGATGAGTGGAAGACGGCTTTCAGCACTCGGTCGGGTCACTATGAATACCTGGTGATGCCGTTTGGCCTGTAAAATGCTCCTGTGGTGTTTCAGGACCTCATCAACGATGTTCTCCGTGACTTCCTAGGGAAGTTCGTGGTCGTTTATTTAGACGACATTTTGATTTACTCTGAGTCTATGGAACAACATGTTACCCAGGTGCGTTTGGTTCTTCAAAAACTACGAGAGAATCATTTATACGCTAAGCTTGAGAAGTGTGATTTTCACATCACAGAAGTGTCCTTCTTGGGGTACATAATTTCTCCCCAGGGATTTTTTATGGAACCGAAAAAACTTCAGGCCATCCTTAATTGGGCGCAACCCACTTATTTAAAAGCAATTCAGCACTTTTTAGGGTTTGCAAATTATTACAGGCGGTTCATTCATACCTTTTCTGACCTGGTCGCTCCTATAGTAGCTTTGACTAAAAAAGGAGCGGATCCTTCCAATTGGTCGCCTGAAGCTGAGTCTGCCTTTCGGGCCTTGAAGCAGGCCTTTGTCTCGGCTCCTGTCCTCAGACACCATAATCCGGAGCTCCCCTTTATTGTTGAAGTTGATGCCTCAGAGGTTGGAGTGGGGGCTATCCTTTCTCAGGAAGATCCGGAGTCTCAGGAATTACATCCTTGTGCCTTCATGTCCAGGAAATTCTCCTCCGCAGAATCCAACTATGACGTTGGTAATCGGGAATTACTGGCAGTAAAATGGGCTTTCGAGGAGTGGAGGCATTGGCTGGAGGGAGCTAGGCATACTATTACAGTATTTACTGACCATAAGAACCTGCAATATATTGAGTCAGCTAAACGGCTTAATGCTCGGCAGGCACGTTGGGCATTGTTTTTTACTCGTTTCAGGTTTATTATCACCTTCAGGCCTGGTTCCAAGAATACGAAAGCTGATGCCCTGTCACATTGCTTTCTTCCGGTTCACAATAGCAATCCTGTTACTACCCCCATAGTTGCATCTTCTGTCATCCGGGCAGGTCTCACACAGGATTTATTTACTCAGTTAAACCAGCTTCAACACCAGGCTCCTAGACTTACTCCTGCTGGTCGTCTTTTTGTCCCTGAATTTTTGAGAGGCACTGTTAAAGCTGAGTTTCATGACAACAAGGTCTCTGGTCATCCAGGTATCACTAAGACCTTGGAGCTGGTCTCTCGCTCGGTGTGGTGGCCTAGTCTTTCTAAAGACGTAAAAGAATTTGTCCACTCCTGTCAGGTTTGTGCACAGCATAAGGTCCCTTGTTCGTTGCCGATCGGGCAACTCATACCTTTAGCCATTCCTCTCAGGCCATGGTCTCATATATCCATGGATTTCGTGGTGGACCTTCCCCTTTCAGCCGGATGTCGAGTCATTTGGGTGGTAGTGGACCGTTTTAGTAAAATGGCTCATTTCATTGCTCTTCCCTGATTACCCTCTGCTCAAGGGTTGGCAGTTTTGTTCCTCCGCCATGTGTTCAGGCTACATGGTTTGCCCACTGATATTGTCTCTGATCGGGGTCCGCAATTTATCGCACGATTCTGGAAACGTTTTTGTGCCTCATTGAATATGAAACTGTCTTTAACATCTGGTTACCATCCACAGTCTAACGGGCAAACCGAACGAGTCAACCAGTCATTAAAACAATATTTACGCTTGTATTCGGCCAAACTCCAGAATGATTGGTCTGAATTTCTTCCTTTAGCCGAATTTGCTTATAATAACTCCTGTCATTCCTCCACCAAGGAGTCCCTATTCTTTTCAGTCTTTGGTTTTCATCCTAGAGCCAACTCTTTTTTCCATCATTCTCCAGTCTCCTCATTGACCTTAACCTCCCATCTCAGAGCAATTTGGAGAAAAGTGCACCTTGCCCTGAGAAAAGCTGCCTTCCGAGAAAAGAAATTTTCTGATAGGCTCCGACGTCCTTGCACTTTTAAGGTGGGAGATAAGGTGTGGTTGTCAACTCGCAACATCAAGCTCCGACAACCTTCGGCTAGATTGGGACCCAAATTTATTGGACCATTCCTTATCATTAAAAAGGTCAACCCAGTTGCTTTTCGGCTACGCTTGCCAAGATCTCTCAGATTTGGAAATACTTTCCACTGTTCCCTTTTTAAACAGTATTTTTCTTCCAGGAGATTTCCTCGGAGGACTTCCCAGGGTAGATCTCCGGTGGATGTTCAGGGGCAACAGGAGTTCTTGGTAGAGAGGGTTTTAGATTCAAAAATTTCTCGGGGCCGGCTTTATTTTTTGGTTCACTGGAAAGGCTATGGTCCAGAGGAAAGATCTTGGGTCTTGGATAGAGATCTTCATGCCCCTAAACTCAAGAGATTATTTTTTCAGGAGTTTCCTCAGAAGCCGGGCTTTAGGGGTTCTTTGACCCCTCCTCAAGGGGGGTGTACTGTTAGGCGCCGCGGTCCGTGGCGTCGCTTGGTCCATCTCCAAGCGACGACCGCGGCTGCTGCACCCTCCTCCTTGCCCGCCCGGCGCCTAGCAACTAGGGACGCCAAGCATACTGAGCCACCGGGTCCCTAGCAACGCTAGGACGCCGGGCGCGCCGAGCCGCTGGGACCTTAGCAACGGGGACGCCACAGGCGGACCGCGTTCCCCGTTGCAGGGATTGATTAATTAAAGTGTTCACACATGTTCTCTGGTCGTGCAGCAAGGCAGCTGCACGACATTTATTGTAATTAGGCTCTGTGCTCTTATTGGAGGGTTCCCTGTTAAATGCCTCCTCAATGCCTCACACAGACGCCGGTGATAGCTTCCTGCATGCTGCTCATATTTGGTGAACGTCTGTTCCTGATCTGCTGTGTCCGGTCTCTCCAGTTCTCTGAGTCCCTGAATCTTGGAGTTTGTCATCTGGTCCCAAGGAGTTCTCCTGGTCCTCATTTACCTGTGGCAGTCGATTTAAGTTCCCACTTGGTTTCGTGAGTGGCGGCCCTGCCGCGTGTTACGGCCTATGCCGCTTTAGTATTATTTTCTTGCATTGGAGCATTTGCGGAGGTTTCCGCTTCCATAGTCCTCTCCGGTACTCGGCGGTGCCGTGTAGGAGAGTGGACAAGTGGATTATTTTGGTTGTTCTTTTCCCTGGCGGTAAGCCGCGCATACTTTTAGTTTCAGGTTAGCCAGTAGCCCCTGGCCTTGTTGTTTAGTTAGAGGGCCCCTTGTTATTACCCTGCCTCGGTTCACTCTTTGTCTCTCCTTAAGACCTGAGGGGGCATCGGAGTTGGGCAGACGTAATCCGCCCTTCAAACGCGGCTGCCATGGGCCCAAGAAACCATAGTCCTCGCAAGAGTGAACTGACAGCACGGGTAAGACAACGGAGGTAGGGCGCCAGGGGGCTATTCCCATTCCGTTTCCCCTTTGCAGCATTACATCCTGGTACTCAGGTCTCACAGTATAAGATCTACCCTGACCTGAGTGTCTGGATCATAACATTATCACCGGCCCACAACATAAAAAAAAGGGGGTTTATTTTTTCCATTTTTTGTTTTGGTGAGAGTAAAAATTCGGCCTCATGAATCCGGCAGGGTTAGGGCCAAATCCCGGTCAACTTTTGGTTAACCAAATTCATGAACTAACTCAGATGGTTCAGGAGCTTACTCTTCGGGTGAAATCGCAGGAAGATCTTTTGCGAGCCTCCCCGAGTGTGGTCCCAGAACCAAAGATGCATTTACCCGACCGTTTTTTTGGGTAACAGAAAAGATTTTTTTTAATTTTAAGGAAGCTTGTAAGCTTTATTTTTGTTTAAGGCCTCGTTCCTCTGGTACTGAGTCTCAGCGGGTTGGGATAGTTATGTCGTTGCTCCAGGGTGATCCACAGACCTGGGCGTTTGGGTTAAGAACAGATGATCCTGCTTTGTTATCTGTAGACACCTTTTTTAAATCGTTAGGCCTGTTATATGATGACCAAGATAGAGAGGCATCAGCTGAGAGTCACCTGCGTGCCCTTAAACAAGGTCAAAATCCAGCAGAGGTGTATTGTACCGAATTTCGCCGTTGGTCGAACGACTGTGGCTGGAATGACCCGGCCCTGCGCAGTCAGTTTCGCCTCGGTTTGTCTGAACTTATTAAAGACAGTCTCCTTCAGTACCCCGCTCCTGAGACTCTCGACAAACTCATGGAGCTTGCTATTAAAATAGATCGTCGTCTCCGAGAGCGGAGGGCTGAAAGAGGAACAACTTTTAGGCCTAATCCTTGTGTTTATACTTTTCCTGAGGACGTCGAGGAGCCCATGCAGATGGGTCTCTCCCGGCTGTCTCCAGAGGAAAGAACCAGAAGATTAAGTTCTGGTCTTTGTTTGTATTGTGGTGGTAAGGGACATATTGCTCGCAACTGCCCAAACAAGTCGGGAAAACGCTCTGACCAAGTGAATTGTGAGGGGGTTCACTTGGGTCTGCAGCTAATCTCCTCAAATGATTCTCTATTAGTTCCTGTTAAGATTTCCTTTGGCAGCCTCAGTTCATTGGTGTCGGCCTTCGTCGACAGTGGAGCTGCAGGAAATTTTATGGACTTGGCTTGGGCTAAGGCTTTAGGCATTCCACAGATACCACTGGACAAACGTATCACCATGCACGGCTTGGATGGGGGTCCGCTTTCCAATGGGATAATTACTCACCGCACACCTCCAGTATTACTGACAGTGGGGGCCTTACATTCTGAAGACATAGAATTTTACCTTACACATTGTCCGGCAGTTCCTGTAGTTTTGGGTCACCCCTGCTTGCCTTCATAATCCCACCATAGATTTGCGGTCTGGGGAGATTTCCCAATGGGGTCCTTTTGTGTTAAGGAATGTATTTCCCATCCAGTCCGGGTTGCGGCAGTCATCCCAGAAACTTATTCCTGTAGAATATCAAGATTTTGCCGATGTGTTCTCCAAAGGCAATGCGGACATTCTGCCTCCCCATCGGTCCTATGACTGTGCGATTGAGTTAGTACCAGGTGCCACTTTGCCTAAGGGGAGATTATATACCCTGTCTGGGCCAGAAACCACAGCCATGGATAATTACATTCAGGAAAGCCTAAAAAAAGGCTTTATTAGGCCTTCAAAATCTCCGTTGAGTCCAGGTTTTTTCTTTGTCGAGAAAATAGATGGGTCACTCAGACCATGTATTGATTTTCGGGCTTTGAATAAGATTTCGGTTAAAAACACCTATCCTTTGCCATTGATTTCAGAACTTTTTGATCAGTTACGCTCCGCCATGATCTTTTCAAAAATCGATCTTAAGGGAGCTTACAACCTCATCCGAATAAGATCTGGGGATGAGTGGAAGACGGCTTTCAGCACTCGGTCGGGTCACTATGAATACCTGGTGATGCCGTTTGGCCTGTCAAATGCTCCTGTGGTGTTTCAGGACCTCATCAACGATGTTCTCCGTGACTTCCTAGGGAAGTTCGTGGTCGTTTATTTAGACGACATTTTGATTTACTCTGAGTCTATGGAACAACATGTTACCCAGGTGCGTTTGGTTCTTCAAAAACTACGAGAGAATCATTTATACGCTAAGCTTGAGAAGTGTGATTTTCACATCACAGAAGTGTCCTTCTTGGGGTACATAATTTCTCCCCAGGGATTTTTTATGGAACCGAAAAAACTTCAGGCCATCCTTAATTGGGGCGCAACCCACTTATTTAAAAGCAATTCAGCACTTTTTAGGGTTTGCAAATTATTACAGGCGGTTCATTCATACTTTTCTGACCTGGTCGCTCCTATAGTAGCTTTGACTAAAAAAGGAGCGGATCCTTCCAATTGGTCGCCTGAAGCTGAGTCTGCCTTTCGGGCCTTGAAGCAGGCCTTTGTCTCGGCTCCTGTCCTC
>NC_086445.1:358383160-358490848 GCF_028390025.1 Pseudophryne corroboree | reverse complement strand
CCGATTCACTCTGTTGTCAGTGTCACCATGTCTATGAGGGTTATTCAGAGATGGACGCAGATCGCTGCATACGCAGCAAGATCTGTGTCCATCTCCACACATGATGGGGGCCACCCAGCACAGGACAAGGCCGACCAGCACAGGACAAGGCAGTCGAGCATGTGTAGCGATGCCTCACGATGCATCCACAATTTAATGCAAACGCATGGAATTAAGGTTGACCCCTGACAGCGCAGCCTGGGTGCGCTGTCAAGTGGTTCACCGCCATTTTTTTATCGGAGCATCTGCATCTGATGTCATACAGATGTCACGAAAACGGGTGTGGTATGGAAGGTAGATAGTAACTAGGTCGACAGTGTCTAGGTTGACCACTATTGGTCGATAGTAACTAGGTCGAAAGGGTCTCTAGGTCGACATAGTCTAGGTCGACAGGTCAAAAGGTCGACATGAGTTGTTGTTGTTTTTTTGTGTCGTTTTCTTTGTAGTGTGACCAGGAACCCCAATTAGTGCACCCTGTCCCCTCGCATGGCTCGCTTCGCTCGCCATGCTTCGGGCAAGGTACCTCGCTTTGCTCGCCACAGATTTCCATTGCCATCTTAGACCACGTGTATCATTAAGTATGAAAAGGTTAAAAAAAAAGAAAAAATCGTGAAAAACTCATGTCGACCTTTTGATCTGTTGACCTAGAACATGTCGACCTAGTTACTGTCGACCAATAGTGGTCGACCTAGACACTGTCGACCTAGAGACCGGATCCCCACGAAAACATGCGCAGTTATAGGCAAACTGCGCTGCAGGACACAACAGCAGCTGCCACTGAATGAGGCCCTATATGCCTCAGTGCAAATTACCTATACCAGCTCTATGTACTCTAGCCCTGAGTTCCGCGACTGTGTGACGTGACAGCGAAGCCCAAATCTCCTTGAATGGGTCTCTGGTTAACACAACCAGCACATTAGATTCCGTGGCTCTGTACTGAGCATCAGCCAAATCCATAGTACTGGTCAACATCCATCAATCCCATACGTGAATTGTAACACTGTCATCTGGTGCTGTTATTCTTCACCATCACATGAGTCATTGCTACAGTTACACAGACCTACACATAGGGGAAATTCAATAAAAAGTACTGAGTTAAGCTTTTACTGCTGGTCGACTTAACATGCATATTACAAACTATTTTGAGCATGTGCATTCCCGCACCCTTGCTATACAAATACAAAATGCCTATCCTGACACTTTTTGACATCTTGTTATTGCCATGCAGGCCAGTGAAGGATGAGGGAAAGGCAAGTCAACAGATGGGAGCACAAACTGGCCCATTTAGAATGCTTAGCAGGGCACAACTGACCTGCCCTTGAGGCGCAGTCCCATTGGTTGTCAGACCAGAAGGACTGCTGTAGTTTTGTCTATGGCCAGGATGGTGTCACTCCTTCAACCAGCGCCCCTGGTGGCTGCCATCCTGGACAACCTCTAGTTACAGCCCTGATGCAAAGAGGAATAAACCTTCCTAAACCAACCAATATATAAACTCCAATAATTATTATCAGCACTTACAAGTATCTCATGCTACATGCAAGAGATACAACTGAAAAACATATCCTCCCGGCATGTGCACAATTCTGCATCTAGCTCTCTATGTTCCCACCGGATGGTTATCTATCATGCAGCTGCCTTGTTGACACCCAGAAATGCCTATTGCACAAACAGAAAGTTACAACCGCCCAGATATATGCAAAGATATACATGTTCACGACGGCCAATGTGCAGTTTGATTCCAAATGCTGTATTGTGTTTACATATATCCCTAGTATGTTTGGTTCTATTCAAATATGTGGCATCTCATAGTATGGCTTGTGATTTGTGGACAAAATAGGCAGTTAAGGTATTATACTGAATTAATTCTAAGCATTATTCAAATATGTGATTCCACATTGCTACGTTTCAGTAATGCCACAGCGTGTGCCTGAGAAGGGGATGTATTTGGTTTTCTTTCAAGCTTCAGGTCTAGTTTAGTTCTGCTGATATTTTGCAGCTTGTCATGCCTACTTCTAATAATAGCAGCACAATGCCGAGCTGTGCCGATGCCAATTCAAGAAACCTTTACACTGAGGAACAGAAAGTTTCCTTTAGTTTGACTGGCATTTTTAATTAGTGGTCACAACGATTCACTGAAATTGCTTTCTAATGTTAATAGAGAGCGGAACTTATCATTTGTTTTCCTCTGCTGTAGTCATGTCTTAATTATGATCAATTAAGACTTCACTTCTAAAGGAAATCCTTTCCTTCTATAAATACATAGTTACAACAAATTCATTAATGCACCTATCTGATCCAACTGAATAAATTGCATGTAAACATAAGTAGTACCAACGGTAATCAGGACCTTACTGATTAGAAAAATTAAAAGCAAGTATTGCCATGATCCTCAGATCTCACAGAAGATAAACATAAACTAATAACTAAGTATATAATATCATCTCTTAATTATTTGGCTAATTTACTCAAATGCTCCTAAGGGCTTAAAAAAAAATTTTTTAATACAATAAAGGAACAGTTTCTGATTAAGATTGCAAACTGTTAGTTTTTAGTTTATAGGAATATATAGGAAAACACAGGTTGAGTGACTGGCGGTTGGGATACCGCTGATCACCAAACCGATGCTGGAAACCCGGTGTTGACATTGCCAGCAGGGGGAGAGGGGGGGTTCATGTGCAACGAAGCCATGCTTGCCACACAGTGGGCTCGGTAGCTCGTTGCGCTCGCCACAGGTTCTGGTCCCTGTTGGTCAGGATGCAGACTGTTGAGCTTTCCACCGGGTGGGATTCTGACGTCGGTATAGTGACCAGCGGTCTCCCGAACGCCGGTCACATGACAGCATGCCGGAAAACACTACCTATTCTCGAAATCATAAACTATCTTAATCAGGACATCATAAGTACCAGTAGTTTCAACATTTTGGTCCTTGCCTCGCTAATTATGAGGTCCATAGTGTCACGGCTGAAATGGCGCACTGTCTATGATATTATCCCAGTTCCTTCACTATAATGAGGGACCAACCACTCCTCTTAGCAATTACAGTAAGTGAAACCAGTGCCACTGTGTGTTGTATTTAGGGTTGCAAGGTCAAAAGGATGATCTGGAAAGCCAAGTTGCCAAGTTGTGTTACAATGTAGAACACATGCCTCATCTGTCATAATGACTAACTTCCAAGTTGCACTGAAATGCACACAGTGGGCCAAATGTAATAGAGTGAAAGTTTCAGAAAGTGAGAGATTTGGTAAGGTTTTGCAGGTTTTTTTAAAGTGGCAATCATTTACACATCAATATCAACCTGGTTTTGCAGTGTAAATGATTGCCACTTTAAAAAAACTGAAAAACCTTACCAAATCTCTAATTTTCTGAAACTCTCACTCTATTACATTTGGCCCATTATTTCATCATAGCAGCAAACCATGGTTCTCTATTCCAATTTAACCAAATAAGATGGATAGAGGAGAGAATATAAGTGTCTCCATTGTAGGGGTGTGCACTGGCCACTTTTCGTGTTTTGTGTTTTGGTTAAGGATCTGGATCTTTCTTCGTATTTTGGATCTGGATTGGTTTTGCCAAAACCACCCTTGCAGGTTTTGGTTCTGTATTTTTTGGGAACAAAGGATAAAAACAGTTAAGATCAACTCTTTCGGAGTATACACTTGAGGGGTGGGGGCAACTTAGGTAAAATAGAGCCAGTTTGTACAGGGGCCTCCAAATTGCCTCTTTTTCCTGCTAGTACAGGTACGGACTGTCTGGCATGTCTACTTGGATGCTGTCACTGATGTAATCCTCCACCATTCTTTCAATGGTGACAGCATCATATGTAGTGACAGTAGACATGTCAGAAATTGTTGGCAGATCCTTCAGTCCGGACCAGATGTCCAAAGTTGGTCCTGCCTACCCAGCATCACCACCTGTGGGTTGGTTAGGAATCGGATATCTAAGTTGTTTCCTGGCAGCCCCAGTTGCGGGAGAAAATGAAGATGGAGCTGTTGCCATGTCACGTTTCACTTCAGTTGACAGTGCTTTCACCAGCAGGTCTTTGCACCTCTGCAGGCTTGTGTCCACCGAAAAGAGAGACACCATGTAGGCTTTAAACTTAGGATCGAGCATGGTGGCCAACATGTAGTGCTCTGATTTCAACAGATTGACCACCCTCGGATCCTGGCAAAGCAAATGAAGGGCTTCATCCACAAATCCCACATACTGAATCGCTCCGTCTTAGCTCCTCCTTCATTTTCTCCAGCTGTTTCTGCAAAAGCCTGATGAGGGGGATGACCTGACTCAAGCTGGCAGTGTCTGAACTGACTTCACATGTGGCAAGTTCAAAGGGCTGGAGAACCTTGCACAACACATAAATCAATCTCCACTGCACTTGAGTCAGGTGCATTCCCCTTCCTTTGCCTATGTCACAGTGACGTGCGGTGGGGTGAGGCAGGTGAGGCAGAGCCTTTCCTGTCATACTAACGTTTGTGCCAGAGTTTTGACTGCATAAAGTATATGAAAAATACAAAGAATATGTTTGAAATATCTTCTTTGCATTATTCTAATAATTTTTATAGCCAAAACTCTGGAGTAAAAAGTCTATGGCAGGTGAGGCAGTGCCTCCTAGAAACATAGAAACATAGAATTTGACGGCAGATAAGAACCACTTGGCCCATCTAGTCTGCCTCTTTTTTTTATTCTTTAGGTAATCTCAACCCTTTTTGAACCTTAATTCTTTGTAAGGATATTCATATGCCTATCCCAAGCATGTTTAAATTGCTCTACAGTCTTAGCCTCTACCACCTCTGATGGGAGACTATACCACTTATCCACTACCCTTTCCGTGAAGTAATTTTTCCTTAAATTTCCCCTGAACCTCCCCCCCTCCAGTCTCAGTGTATGTCCTCGAGTTCTAATATTTCTCTTCTTTTGAAGAATGTTTCCCTCCTGAATTTTGTTAAGACCCTTGATATATTTGAAAGTTTCTATCATGTCCCCCCTTTCTCTTCTCTCCTCCAAACTGTACATGTTAAGATCTTTTAGCCTTTCCGGGTACGTTTTGTGATGTAGGCCATACACCATTTTAGTTGCCCTTCTTTGTACACTCTCTCCTCACCTGGCTAACGTTTTAACACATCTCAGATCAAATCTCACCAAATTTCCAGGAGTTTATACTGCTGCACCTGTGTATAATGCCCAGATGTGCGCTTTGGCTCAAAAATTGCATGTAAATCTGGCTCTGGTTCTAGCCAGTGCCTCCTGAGCTATTTAGCTCACCGCACGTCCCTGCTATGTCATAGGTGGATGTATAGGCTTGAATGGCCTTTTGTTGCTCCTCCATCCTCTGAAGCATATAACAGGTTGAGTTCCACCGCGTTACAACCTCTTGCATCAGGTGATGACATGGCAGGTTAAAGAGTGTTTTATGGTGCTCCATTCTTCGGCACACAGTCGCTGAATGGCAAAAGTGTCCTGAAATTTTTCGGCCCACCGAAAGCGTCTCCTGCACTGCCCTATTGTTTCTCAATTAATGCTGCACCACCAAATTTATTGTGTGAGCAAAACATGGGACATGCTGGAATTTGCCCTGATTTAATGCCCGCACAATATTGTTGGCATCGTCCGATATCACAAATCACCAGGAGAGTCTAAGTGGGGTAAGCCATTGGGCGATGATTTCCCTCAGTTTCACTAAGAAGCTGTCTGCTGTGTGCCTCTTACTGAAACCAGTAATACACAGCGTAGCCTGCCTTGGAACAAGCTGGCGTTTCTGACATGTTGCTACTGGTGCTGCTGCTGTTGTTGCTGCACAAGGCGATACATCTACCCAGTGGGCTGACACAGTCATATAGTCCTTAGTCTGCCCTGTTCCACTTGTCCACATGTCCGTGGTTAAGTGGACAGTGGGTACAACTGAATTTTTTAGGACACTGAGGACACTTTTTCTGACGTCTCTGTACATTCTCGGTATCACCTGCCTAGTGAAGTGGAATCTAGACAGGATTTGGTAACGGGGACACACTACTTCCATCAATTGTCTAAATCCCACTGCACTAATGGCGGATACCGGTCGCACATCTAACATCAACATAGCTGTCAAGGCCTCAGTTATCCACTTTGCAACAGGATGACTGCTGTCATACTTCATCCCCCTCGCAAAGGACTGTTGGATGGTCAATTGCTTAGTGAAAGAAGTGTTCCAACTTCCTCTCCGGGATGATGAACGACTCCCAGCAGCAACAGCCGCAGGGACAGCAGCAGCGACAGCAGTAGGCATAGAAATGCAGGATCATCTGAAGGAATCCCGGATAGGAGAGGAGTCAGTCATGCCAGTGTCATGGCCTGCAGGACTAATTCCGATACTGATTGAGGAGGAAATTGACGAGGAGGGAGTTGCTGGTGTGGTTTGCAGGCGCTTGGATACAATAGGACAAAGGAATTTAGGTGTCCCTGGACCGCTTACGGTTTTAGCCACAGTTTCTGAACTTGACAGTCACTTTTTATTAAAGCGCTGCAGGTGATGTATAAGGGAGGATGTTCCTAGGCGCTTAACGTTCTTACCCCTACTTATTACACCTTTACATAAGATACATATGGCAAGACAGTAGTTGTCCGGACTTGGGTAGAAATAATTCCATACTAAAGAGATGTTTTTTTCGGTCTTCTGCCCAGGCAAGATGATGGGCTTATTCATTTCACGGACAACAACTGTCTCCCCCGGTGCCTGATTTAAACAACCCAAATCCTCCTCGTCAACTTCCTCCTCAGCGCCAGCTACACCCATATCCAGTACCGTTGGACTTATTCGGCTGCACCTCTGGACTTACACAGCTGTACCGATGGACTTATACGGTCATACCGTTGGACTTATATGGCTGTACCACTGGACTTATACGACTGTACCACTGGACTTATACGGCTGTACCTCTGGACTTATACTGCTGTACCGCTGGACTTATACTGCTGTACCGCTGGACTTATACTGCTGTACCACTGGACTTTTATGGCAGTACCGCTGGATTTATACGGCAGTACCGCTGGACTTATATAGCTGTACCGCTGGACTTATACAGCTGTACTGCTGAACTTATACGGCAATACCACTGGACTTATATGGCAGTACCACTGGACTTATACGGCAGCACCACCGGACTGGACTTATACGGCAGCACCACTGGACTTATGGCAGCACAGGACACCACTGGACTGATGCTGGACTGATGCAGCACAAGACACCACCACTGGACTGATGCACCACAAGACAGCACCACTGGACTGGACTTATACAGCAGCACCACTGAACTTATGGCAGCACATGACACCACCACTGTGACTGGACTGATGCAGCACAAGACACCACCACTAGATTGATGCAGCACAAGACAGCACCACTGAAATTATACAAAAGAGCAGGTCGCAACCCCATGCACCATGCCACTTTCCCACACAGACACTGAGGAGACACGTCCTCTCGCTACACTCTCCAGGACTGTAGTGAAGATGGTGTGGCGGGATGTGCAAAATATACAAAGTCCGGATCTCGCAAGAATCCGACACCAGGATGATGAAGTGTTACCTCATTCTGGGAACCTAGTCAGGTGGGAAAACCCGACCGGACTCGGTTCCCGACTCGGATTGGGGGTTTCGGTGGGGTTCGAATTTCCAAAATCTGAACCCGCTCATCCCTACTCCATTGACATATATAATGTTAAATGGCCGCACCATGTAGTTATCAGTATGAAGTGTGGGGAAGGAGAAACTTAATACCTTCATAGGTCTTGGAGCCTTTTACATTTTTATACTTTCTTGACTTCTAGTCTGTGATTTAACCTGTTTCTCTCTGGACTTTTAAATAAAATGAAAGTTGTTACAGTTAAAAATAGTCACAATTCCTAAAGGGAGGTACTCACGGAGCGATATTCTAAGCAATATGGCTAGATTGCTTAGAATTTAAGCAGGATCGCTCCGTGTGTAGCCCCTACAGCGATAGCGATGCGCAGCCCCGCGCATCGCTATCGCTGCTGCTAGATTGGCCTGCCGTGCAGGCCAAACTAGCGGGTCGCTCATTTCACCCACTGGGTGAAATGAGCGGCCCCCCCGTCTCCCCTTGCACGCTCAGCAGAGATCGCGCTGTGCTGAGCGGCGGGAGAGATGTGTGCTCAGCGGTTCGCTCAGCACACATCTCTCCTGCATCGGCCCGTGGGTACTGGGCTTTAGCTGTAATCTGACCTATGAGATCATATTCTATTATAGGAGTACTTGTAGTCCCTTCTGGGTCATCATTATTACCATCCATAAAAACAAAGATATCTTAAAAAATACTAAGCAGTATACCTCTGACATGTCTGCTGCAATCCTACTGTCCTTTTATTATATTTATATTTTGGAATGTTTAACCTTGGTCATTTGTGAAGTACAAATCTAGTTTTACTGTTTTCGAGAGTACTTTGTTCAAAATAAACAAACAAATCTGCGTAAAAGGAAATCAATTTAATTATATATATATATATATATATATATATATATACACAGCAATGGACCCCTGCACTCTAGACTTACACTCGCACTTGCTCCGGTGCCCTCCCTGTGGGAATATAGCTGACCCACCAACAGTGCCGTAACTAGACATTTAAGCGCTGTGTGCAAGAAACAACATCGGCGCCCCCCCATATTTAAAATAGGGCTAGTGTGCGCCATAGGTGCGTGACAAAAATATAGGGGCGTGGCCTTATGGGGAAGGGGCATGACCACAGAATAGTACCAGTTCACATTACACCGCACAGTAGTGTCCGTTACTCACATTACACCGCACAGCAGCGTCCGTTAGTTATTCACATTACACCGCACAGCAGCATCTGTTATTCACTTTACACCGCACAGTAGTACTAGGGCCCTCATTCCGAGTTGTTCGCTCGCTAGCTGCTTTTAGCAGCATTGCACACGCTAAGCCGCCGCCCTCTAGGAGTGTATCTTAGCTTAGTTTAGCAGAATTGCGAACGAAAGATTAGCAGAATTGCGAATAGAAATTTCTTAGCAGTTTCTGAGTAGCTCCAGACTTACTCAGCCATTGCGAACAGTTCAGTCAGTTTCGTTCCTGGTTTGCCGTCACAAACACACCCACGTTTGCCCAGACACTCCCCCGTTTCTTCAGACACTCCCGCCCAGAAAACGGCAAGTTTCCGCCCAGAAACACCCACTTCCTGTCAATCACACTACGATCAGCACAGCGATAAAAAAGCTTTGTTATGCCGTGAGTAAAATACCTAACTTTTGTGTAAAATAACTAAGCGCATGCGCTCTGCGAACCTTGCGCATGCGCAGTAAGCGACTAATCGCAATACAGCGAAAATCGGCAACGAGCGAACAACTCGGAATGACCCCCTATATGTATGTGTGTGTGTATACATATATATATATAAATGTATTTTTTTTTATATAGTAATGGGCTATTCAGTGGATATTGGTTTAATGCAGGATGTTGTTTTGTTTTTTTACAAAATCCTACACTGAGGCTAGTCACTCATAGTGTTATTTATTTTACATAAAAAATGTTTTAAAGCACATACCTACATTTTAAGCAAGATTGAGACCTTTGCAATATGACTGCACTGGACAGTCATTTGGCATTTGGTTAGATGCCTGCACAAGGGGAGGGGGGAAGGAAAAGATGGGGAGAGATAGAGATATAGACTTACTTCATGCGCTGGACAGCAGCAGCAGCCTTTTCCTCTCCAGTACCCAGAAGTCGCTGTACAGTGCAGGAGAGCAGGAGGACAGGGAAGGTGGCATAGCAGAGCACACGGGGGAAGAGAGAGGAACTCACACACAGCACAGCGTTGCCGGCTGTGCCTGTAATGTATATTAGCAGCGTTGCCTCCGGCAGGAAAGATGCCAGCGGCAACGCTACTAATATACTGTACACTACAGTGTGCAGCGCTGCAGCTGTGGCGGCCAATCAGTGTGGATGCGGATGGTGCACCCACAGAGCAACTGCACTGCGTGCTAAGCACCATCAACCCACACCTGGTTACGGCCCTGCCCACCAGTATATCCACGTAGCAATGAAGGTGGCGCTCAGAGTCTAGATAGCAATCAAAAGTGTAAAAAAACCCTTAGGGTGTGCTCTTTATTAACGGTGACGTTTTGGGGACTTGCCTGAAGAAGGGGCAAGTCCCAGAAACGTCACTGTTAATAAACAGCACACCCTAAGGGGTTTTATACACTTTTTTATTTGCTATCCAGACTCTGAGTGCTACCTTCATTACTATGTGGAGATATTATATATGTGTGTGTGTGTGTGTGTGTGTGTGTGTGTGTGTGTGTGTGTGTGTGTGTGTGTGTGTGTGTGTGTGTGTATATATTAGAGATGAGCGCCTGAAATTTTTCGGGTTTTGTGTTTTGGTTTTGGGTTCGGTTCCGCGGCCGTGTTTTGGGTTCGAACGCGTTTTGGCAAAACCTCACCGAATTATTTTTGTCGGATTCGGGTGTGTTTTGGATTCGGGTGTTTTTTTCCAAAAACACTAAAAAACAGCTTAAATCATAGAATTTGGGGGTCATTTTGATCCCAAAGTATTATTAACCTCAAAAACCATAATTTACACTCATTTTCAGTCTATTCTGAATACCTCACACCTCACAATATTATTTTTAGTCCTAAAATTTGCACCGAGGTCGCTGTGTGAGTAAGATAAGCGACCCTAGTGGCCGACACAAACACCGGGCCCATCTAGGAGTGGCACTGCAGTGTCACGCAGGATGTCCCTTCCAAAAAACCCTCCCCAAACAGCACATGACGCAAAGAAAAAAAGAGGCTTTTTACTGATATTTGGATTTGACATGCTCTGTACTATGACATTGGGCATCGGCCTTGGCAGACGACGTTGCTGGCATTTCATCGTCTCGGCCATGACTAGTGGCAGCAGCTTCAGCACGAGGTGGAAGTGGATCTTGATCTTTCCCTAATTTTGGAACCTCAACTTTTTTGTTCTCCATATTTTATAGGCAGAACTAAAAGGCACCTCAGGTAAACAATGGAGATGGATGGATTGGATACTAGTATACAATTATGGACGGACTGCCACGGTTAGGTGGTATAAAAAAACCACGGTTAGGTGGTATATAATACAATTATGGTTGGACGGACTGCCTGCCGAGTGCCGACACAGAGGTAGCCACAGCCGTGAACTACCGCACTGTACACTGGTTGATAAAGAGATAGTAGTATACTCGTAACAACTAGTATGACGACGGTATAAAGAATGAAAAAAAAACCACGGTTAGGTGGTATATATTATAATACAATTATGGTTGGACGGACTGCCTGCCGAGTGCCGACACAGAGGTAGCCACAGCCGTGAACTACCGCACTGTACACTGGTTGATAAAGAGATAGTAGTATACTCGTAACAACTAGTATGACGACGGTATAAAGAATGAAAAAAAAACCACGGTTAGGTGGTATATATTATAATACAATTATGGATGGACGGACTGCCTGCCGAGTGCCGACACAGAGGTAGCCACAGCCGTGAACTACCGCACTGTACACTGGTTGATAAAGAGATAGTAGTATACTCGTAACAACTAGTATGACGACGGTATAAAGAATGAAAAAAAAACCACGGTTAGGTGGTATATATTATAATACAATTATGGATGGACGGACTGCCTGCCGAGTGCCGACACAGAGGTAGCCACAGCCGTGAACTACCGCACTGTACACTGGTTGATAAAGAGATAGTAGTATACTCGTAACAACTAGTATGACGACGGTATAAAGAATGAAAAAAAAACCACGGTTAGGTGGTATATATTATAATACAATTATGGTTGGACGGACTGCCTGCCGAGTGCCGACACAGAGGTAGCCACAGCCGTGAACTACCGCACTGTACACTGGTTGATAAAGAGATAGTAGTATACTCGTAACAACTAGTATGACGACGGTATAAAGAATGAAAAAAAAACCACGGTTAGGTGGTATATATTATAATACAATTATGGATGGACGGACTGCCTGCCGAGTGCCGACACAGAGGTAGCCACAGCCGTGAACTACCGCACTGTACACTGGTTGATAAAGAGATAGTAGTATACTCGTAACAACTAGTATGACGACGGTATAAAGAATGAAAAAAAAACCACGGTTAGGTGGTATATAATACAATTATGGTTGGACGGACTGCCTGCCGAGTGCCGACACAGAGGTAGCCACAGCCGTGAACTACCGCACTGTACACTGGTTGATAAAGAGATAGTAGTATACTCGTAACAACTAGTATGACGACGGTATAAAGAATGAAAAAAAAACCACGGTTAGGTGGTATATATTATAATACAATTATGGTTGGACGGACTGCCTGCCGAGTGCCGACACAGAGGTAGCCACAGCCGTGAACTACCGCACTGTACACTGGTTGATAAAGAGATAGTAGTATACTCGTAACAACTAGTATGACGACGGTATAAAGAATGAAAAAAAAACCACGGTTAGGTGGTATATATTATAATACAATTATGGATGGACGGACTGCCTGCCGAGTGCCGACACAGAGGTAGCCACAGCCGTGAACTACCGCACTGTACTGTGTCTGCTGCTAATATAGACTGGTTGATAAAGAGATAGTATACAATACAACTAATATACTGGTGGTCAGGCACTGGTCACCACTAGTCACACTGGCAGTGGCACTCCTGCAGCAAAAGTGTGCACTGTTTAATTTTAATATAATATTATTTATCATGTACTCCTGGCTCCTGCTATAACAACCTGCAGTGCTCCCCAGTCTCCCCCACAATTATAAGCTTTATATACAATACATTGATGTGCAGCACACTGGGCTGAGCAGTGCACACAGACTGAGTCACTGTGTGACTGTGTATCGTTTTTTTCAGGCAGAGAACGGATATATTAAATAAAACAAACAACTGCACTGTCTCTGGTGGTCACTGGTCACTGTGGTCGTCAGTCACTAAACTCTGTCTGCACTCTCTTCTAATCTACAGTATCACAGCAATCTCTCTCTCTCTCTCTCTTCTAAATCTAATCTAAATGGAGAGGACGCCAGCCACGTCCTCTCCCTATCAATCTCAATGCACGTGTGAAAATGGCGGCGACGCGCGGCTCCTTATATAGAATCCGAGTCTCGCGAGAATCCGACAGCGTCATGATGACGTTCGGGCGCGCTCGGGTTAACCGAGCAAGGCGGGAAGATCCGAGTCGCTCGGACCCGTGAAAAAAAACATGAAGTTCTGGCGGGTTCGGATTCAAAGAAACCGAACCCGCTCATCTCTAGTATATATATATATATATATGTATATATTAGAGATGAGCGGGTTCGGTTAGTCAAGATACGAACCCCCCCGAACTTCACCTATTTTACACGGTTCCGCGGCAGCCTCGGATCTTCCCGCCTTGCTCGGTTAACCCGAGCGCACCCGAACGTCATCATCCCACTGTCGGATTCTCGCGAGATTCGTATTCTATATAAGGAGCCGTGCGTCGCCGCCATTTTCACTCGTGCATTAAAGATGATAGCGAAAGGACATGGCTGCGTTCTCTCAGTTTCTGTGTTCAGTGTGCTGCAAATATCTGTGCTCAGTGTGCTGCAAATATCTGTGCTCAGTGTGCTGCAAATATCTGTGCTCAGTGTGCTGCAAATATCTACGTTCTCTGCCTGAAAAACGCTCCATATCTGTGCTGCATTGTAGTATATAGTAGGAGGACAGTGCAGAATTTTGCTGACCACCAGTATATATATAGCAGTACGGTACAGTAGTCCATTGCTCTACCTCTGTGTCGTCAAGTATACTATCCATCCATACCTGTGCTGCATTTTAGTTGTGCGCAGTATATAGTAGAAGGACAGTGCAGAAGTTTGCTGACCACCATTATATATATATAGCAGTACGGTACAGTAGTCCATTGCTCTACCTCTGTGTCGTTAAGTATACTATCCATATCTGTGCTGCATTGTAGTTGTGCGCAGTATTATAGTAGGAGGACAGTGCAGAATTTTGCTGACCACCAGTATATATATATATATATATAGCAGTACGGTACAGTAGTCCATTGCTCTACCTCTGTGTTGTCAAGTATACTATCAATCCATACCTGTGCTGCATTGTAGTTGTGCGCAGTATATAGTAGGAGGACAGTGCAGAATTTTGCTGACCACCAGTATATATATAGCAGTACGGTACAGTAGTCCATTGCTCTTCCTCTGTGTCGTCAAGTATACTATCCATCCATACCTGTGCTGCATTTTAGTTGTGCGCAGTATATAGTAGGAGGACAGTGCAGAATTTTGCTGACCACCAGTATATATATAGCAGTACGGTACAGTAGTCCATTGCTCTACCTCTGTGTCATCAAGTATACTATCCATCCATACCTGTGCTGCATTTTAGTTGTGCGCAGTATATAGTAGGAGGACAGTGCAGAATTTTACTGACCACCAGTATATATATAGCAGTACAGTACAGTACAGTAGTCCATTGCTCTACCTCCGTGTCGTCAAATATACTATCCATATCTGTGCTGCATTGTAGTTGTGCGCAGTATTATAGTAGGAGAACAGTGCAGAATTTGCTGACCACCAGTATATATATAGCAGTACGGTACAGTAGTCCATTGCTCTACCTCTGTGTTGTCAAGTATACTATCCATCCATACCTGTGCTGCATTGTAGTTGTGCGCAGTATATAGTAGGAGGACAATGCAGAATTTTGCTGACTACCAGTATATATATAGCAGTACGGTACAGTAGTCCATTGCTCTACCTCTGTGTCATCAAGTATACTATCCATCCATAAAAAGAGTTGGGGACTGCGCTTATTTTTGCCTCACTCGATACGTTAAAGCTGCTATGGAGAAAAAGAGAGGATTCCACTATCCTCTCCGTTACTAGAAACACAGACAAAAAAAGGATATCTCCCAGCGCTAAATTATATCAGATGAGTCCTATACATTTTTAGCTATATGACCAAACTGTCAGACATCAATAATCACAAGATCAAATGTTAAATGTTAAATGTAAAAGGTAAAATATGGGAACCTATATATAGTATCTCTTTCACTCAATTCTAAAAGTACTAAAATAATTATAGTGATTCCTAATACTGGTATACTGAAAATAAATAAAAAGACAAGACAAAAAACACAAAAACATATACAGTCAGTGATACGCTGTCTTTAGCGATTTACTCACTATAGTTTTCCAAACAATTCAGATTGTTCTCAAATACTTTTAGTAATTACTGAAATATAGTCCTGAAGTTCCAGGAGCGGGGCAATTTTCCACCAAGTTTGGCTTACTTGAACCAGAGAGGCAGTCTTAGTTTATAGTCAGTTCAGGCCAATACCTCCTGAATCCAGTATGTATTCCTGTCCCAGGTAAACCATATGAAGAGCCACTTACTTCAATCTCACGGAAAAATAAACGACGGGTGTCTGCCGGCAGACAGTAAATTGGCGTCTCTGCAATTGACTAGTTTCGCCTGTCTCAGCAGGCTTCCTCGGGATGGCCGAGTGCACCTATTCCCCGCTATTTAAACCTCCGTGCGGCATCTGTTGCTATGGTTACCCGCTACTCCCGGGCCGCCGTAGCGTCAGACGGAAGCGTCACGTCACTTCCGTTCCTCGTGGCCTCTTTCCTCCACGTTTGTTGCCTTGGTTACTTATGTAACTTCCGTCCCAGCATATCCACACGCATTTTGTTGCTATGGTGACTTGGGTAACTTCCGTCCCAGCATGGTTAGCGTCGATTTCCATGGTGATTTTGGGACATATCCATCCCTGCATCTTACCACTTCAGTATATTTCACAATATTGTTTCTATAGGTTACTGTGGTAATTACCATAACCTTCTCATTTGTACCAGCCAGATGAAGCCATATGTAAGGTGTTCACAAGTTATGATTCATTGTACACATACATCTTATTTATATCACTCAAGTGAAGCCATATGTGAAGCGTTCACACATTATTGTTCATTGTAGCAGTCACTTGTATTCGACTTTATCTTATCCACTCCTCCTCCTGGAATTCTTACAGATAGCAGTGCCCTCCTTTTTATTCTCCCAGAATTCTCCTTTTCTCTTCCCCTGGATTTGTACATATTGAACATATCCATAATTATTGAGGAGTATATCTTCCTTACCGGCATATGTTCCCAGCAACCCCTACTTTATAGATATCAATTCCACAGTTTGTATCCATCAGTTTAAAATCCTTACAAACTTTAAAAACACACATACACATATATCAACATAAACACACCACATAGACACAAACAACACAGTGCCTCTATTCATCACTCTTCTATAGATTTCATAAAATCCTTTTTATAGAAAGTTCTAGAGTTCATTCTCTCTATCGCTCTTCTTTGCTTGCTATAACTCATTCCTTTAGGAACGGATAGAGCTCCCAATCTATATTTAAACCTTTCGGAACTAGAGTCTCCAGTTCAAAAATAGTTCTCGCCTCTTCCTTTAGCAGTGCACTATCTCAATCTCCTCCTCTCCATGATTTTTGTATCAGTTTTATTCCAATAAATTCTAACACTGCAGGATCACTATTATGAACTTCAGCAAAATGTACAGGAATATTGTGGTTGTCCTTTTTTGTCCTAATATTATTCAAATGCTCATTTATTCTAGTCTGAAGACAGCGGTAGGTCTTGCCTACATACTGGACCCCACAAGGACATGTCATCAAATATATCACCCCCTTTGAGTTACACGTAATTTTTTCTTTTCTTTTATATTCTTTTCCTGTACTGTTTTATTTATACCTGGTGATCGGTTTAGTCGATATTTTTCTTGTTTTCCTACAAACTGTGCAATTATTACACCTATAAATCCTGGTTCCATATCATTTAGCCATGTTGTTCCTTCTTTCCTCTCATTTTTGCAGTAACTTCTCACTAGACTGGTCTTTAAAGTAGGTGCTCTTCTGTATACAATTTTAGGTTTTTCCGGTATAATTTCTCTAAGGTCCTCATCTGTAGTTAGAATATGCCAGTGTTTGTATATACCTTCTTCCAAGAATCTCCGCTGGCTTGAGAACCCTGTTAAGAACAGCACCTCCTCTTTATTCCTCTCATTTTTTCCCTTGTATCGAAGGAGATCCATCCTCTTCATTTTGTCCACCTCATTCTTATTATCTACCAGATCGCTTTGAATATAGTTCTTTTCCCCAAACTGCTTCATAAGGTCCATTATTTGTATATCATAATCTGCTTTCTTGGAGCAGTTCCTCCGGATCCTTTTCATCTGGCCTTTTGGGATATTTGCTAGCCATTTGGGGTGATGATTACTCTTAAAGTTCAAGCAGCTATTGCAGTCTTCTTCCTTCCTGATTACTATATAATCGGATCGAAACAAGAACATACAGGAAGGAGTAGCAGGAAACCATAGCAACAGATGCCGCACGGGGGTTTAAATAGCGGGGAATAGGTGCACTCGGCCATCCTGAGGAAGCCTGCTGAGACAGGCGAAACTAGTCGATTGCAGAGACGCCAATTTACTGTCTGCCGGCAGACACCCGTCGTTTATTTTTCTGTGAGATTGAAGTAAGTGGCTCTTCATATGGTTTACCTGGGATAGGAATACATACTGGATTCAGGAGGTATTGGCCTGAACTGACTATAAACTAAGACTGCCTCTCTGGTTCAAGTAAGCCAAACTTGGTGGAAAATTGCCCCGCTCCTGGAACTTCAGGACTATATTTCAGTAATTACTAAAAGTATTTGAGAACAATCTGAATTGTTTGGAAAACTATAGTGAGTAAATCGCTAAAGACAGCGTATCACTGACTGTATATGTTTTTGTGTTTTTTGTCTTGTCTTTTTATTTATTTTCAGTATACCGGTATTAGGAATCACTATAATTATTTTAGTACTTTTAGAATTGAGTGAAAGAGATACCATATATAGGTTCCCATATTTTACCTTTAATAAAGGAAATTCATTTAACATTTGATCTTGTGATTATTGATGTCTGACAGTTTGGTCATATAGCTAAAAATGTATAGGACTCATCTAATATAATTTAGCACTGGGAGATATCCTTTTTTTTTGTCTGTACTATCCATCCATACCTGTGCTGCATTTTAGTTGTGCGCAGTATATCGTAGGAGGACAGTGCAGAATTTTGCTGACCACCAGTGTATATATATAGCAGTACGGTACAGTAGTCCATTGCTCTAGCTCTGTGTCGTCAAGTATACTATCTATATCTGTGCTGCATTGTAGTTGTGCGCAGTATATCGTAGGAGGACAGTGCAGAATTTTGCTGACCACCAGTATATATATAACAGTATGGTACAGTAGTCCATTGCTCTACCTCTGTGTCGTCAAGTATACTATCCATATCTGTGCTGCATTGTAGTTGTGTGCAGTATATAGTAGGAGGACAGTGCAGAATTTTGCTGACCACCAGTATATCTATATAGCAGTACGGTACAGTAGTCCATTGCTCTACCCCTGTGTCATCAAGTATACTATCCATATCTGTGCTGCATTGTAGTTGTGCGCAGTATTATAGTAGGAGGACAGTGCAGAATTTTGCTGACCACCAGTATATACATATGTATTATATATATATTTATCTCTGCATGATGTGCTGTTTGGGGACTATTTTTTTAAGTGCCATCCTGTCTGACACTGCAGTGCCACTCCTAGATGGGCCAGGACTTTGTGTCGGCCACTTGGGTCGCTTAGCTTAGTCACACAGCTACCTCATTGCGCCTCTTTTTTTCTTTGCATCATGTGCTGTTTGGGGATTATTTTTTGGAAGTACCATCCTCTCTGACACTGCAGTGCCACTCCTAGATGGGCCAGGTGTTTGTGTCGGCCACTTGGGTTGCTTAGCTCAGTCATCCAGCGACCCCGATGCAAATTTTAGGACTAAAAATAATATTGTGAGGTGTTCAGAATAGACTGGAAATTAGTGGAAATTATGGTTATTGGGGTTAATAATACTATGGGATCAAAATGACCCCCAAATTCTATGATTTAAGCTGTTTTTGAGGGTTTTTTGTAAAAAAACACCCGCATCCAAAACACACCCGAATCCGACAAAAAAATTTCAGGGAGGTTATGCCAAAACGCGTCTGAATCCAAAACCTAATCCAAAACCAAAACCCAAAAAATTTCCGGTGTACATCACTAATATATATATATATGTATAAAAAAACAATGTGTACAGGTGCGCTGGTAATTAAAAGGTAATAGTTCTCAGTCCACAGGTAATCCACTCTGGGCTGTTGCACAGGTGTACATCAACACCACAGTAACTCTCCTTAGATGGCTCTTATGAGCATTAAATAGCTAGAATAGAGAGTGAAGAGAGTGCGCTCATAGTGCAGATCAATATTTATTTAAAAACCCAAATGAAATAAAAACATCAAGTAATTCTACAGGACTCGTACCCTGAACAACCCACACCGTGGGCAGGCTAGCAGATGGTATAATACATTCCACAATGGCAAAACTGCACACCGCTGACACATGGACCAGGGACCTTACACCACGCCGGCTGAATATTTTCCAGACCGTACCCGTCAGGACACCGTGTCACGAACTCAGGGAGCCTGTGCAGTGCGAGTGGAGAAGATCAAGCGTCTGGCAAGCACAGCATCAACGTGTTTCATAGATTACTTCGTCAGGAGGCTGATTTTATTTCATTTGTGTTTTTAAATAAAAATTGATCTGCACTATGAGCGCACTCTCTTCACTCTCTATTCTATATATATAGATATATATAGATATATATATATATATATACATACTTGCCTACCTGAGCCTCTCCATGAGGGAGAAAATGCTCTGTTCCTGGACTTTCCTGGCAATGTATGATTGCCATCACCTGTGGTGAGCTAGTTAATTGATAAGAAAGATGTTTCACCACAGGTGATGGCAATCATACATTACCAGGAAAGTCCAGGAACAGAGCATTTTCTCCCTCATGGAGAGGGTCAGGTAGGCAAGTATGATATATATATATATATATATATATATATATATATATATATATATATATATATATAATTGTCCTCCAATGAGCCCCCAAAATTAATAGGAGACCATTTTGCTATAGTAGACCCAATAATATAATAATAGCCCCATCAACTTCACATTAAAGTAACAGCTGCATCAGACTGGCTGACCGGGAAAATACTTCTGGTCCATTTATGCTGGGATAATGTTTAGAGGCACCTGGTTCTCTGCACTCACACCTGCAATCACCTGTGATGCAGTTAGTGGGTGTAAAGAGCCGTGAGCTTCTAAACAATGTCCCGGCATAAATGGACCGGAAGCATTTCCCCGATCAGCCAGTCCGACGCTGAGTAAAAGCCTCCACATTACATTGACAATCACCCACCCACCCACCCCACACTTATAAAGAGCTGCCATATATCATTAATAAGGGTTATTAAGGACTGTACCAAAGTTAGATGACACAAAGTTACATAGTGCTCAGATACTGTACAGAACAGCTTACCTTTAAAGTCTGCAAAAGTGTTCTACAGACTACTAAAAAAGGTTGTTAAGATCCAATCTTTATGTTCTGGACAAGTTCACTAATAACTCTGTTGTCACCTGCTGAAACTAATCAATAGGGAATATTCAAACATTCTCCAATAGGCTAGGATCTAATAATAAGAGTAGCTATAGTTGTTTTAGTTGGTGAATAATTGCAGCAACCACATAATGGGTCTGATTCTGAGCTGTACGCTGCTGCAACCGCTTTATTGTCTTTTGTCGAAGTTGCATCTGCAACTTTATGCTAATGCTAGTGTAAGCCCTTCCGCTGGTGTACAACTGTGGGTCTGAGTGTGCAAGGACTGGGATGACCACTTTGTGCGTCTTTTGACGCAATAACCATCTTGGTGCGTCTCGGACACACCATTGAAACTTGCACCAGGCTAGGTGCTGAATTTCCAACAGAGTATGGCCTCTAATGTAAGCAATTAAGAGATCTTTGTACTAAGCCTTGGAGAAAGTTAAAGTGAATGAAGATAAAGTACCAACCAACCAGCTCCTGTCATTTTTCAAACACAGCCTGTTACATGGCAGTTAGGAGCTGATAGGCTGGTACTTTATCTCTGTGCACTTTATCTCTCTCCAGGGCTTATTGTTTGCAACCAGTTACTTGACACGCCAATGACATGCCCATAAGACAGTGCATCTCCATGTGTCTGAAAAGCTACCTACCAATCACCACCCAGGAACCTTTGGAAAAATATTTCCAATAGTTACATTTCTGAGTCCGTCCATCTTAATCGCTACTTACAATGGGGCGCATGTGCTGTGCAACATTTTACTGTTTTGATCCTGGTGAAGCATAACCTTCAGGTGTAGATTTACCAAAGCATCTAGAAATGGGTGTTGCCAATAGCAACCAATCAGATTATGTCCACCATTTTCTATGATGCCATAGAGAATAGAATCTGTTTGGTTGCTATGGGCAACACTGCCATTGACAACACTAGCAACACTAACCTTTTAGTAAATCTACCAATAAGGGGGAAATCAATCAACTGTGGAGTATACCCTGCGACTATTTGCCAGCAAAAATCCCGCAGCCCAGGAAAGGCCATTCAATAAAAAAAAACCTTTTTCCCACAGCAAAAAAATTGGGATTCACATGCGTAAACTGCGGAATCAGTGTGTTGGTTTTTTCCCACACCATCGATTTTGGGGGGTTTATGCTGATTTTTCCTCACAGCTCCTGGAGCTGTGAGGTTCAGTCTTACTTTGGGGACTCATGCGTGGGACTGCAGAGACTAATTGAATAGGTCAGCACTTCAATTAGTCATGGGGTAAACCCTGTGGTTAATTGAATTCCCCGCTGAGTATGATGTAAACACATGCACATAGTACAAACAAAACAACAGTCTGTCACATGATAAAATAATTATTTAATATCTACCTCAGCAGAAATATAAAGTGTTCTACATATAAACATATATACAACACCCAACATGGCAGCTTGGTAGTATGTAACACACCAAAAATGAAAGTATGCCTTTTATGGGCTGGACCTATGTAAAACCGCAATTTGCTGAGAATGACAGTGATTTCACTTAAGATCAGGATTTTTTAGTTCCTAGTAGATCAGCACATTAAACAGCTACCTCACTCACTCTTTATATGTAACAGGTCTGCTTTCAAATCAGCAAGTATAGAATGTCCTTTGGTTATGGCTTTTGGATCAATTCCCTGGATTATAATTTTTAGTTGCTGCAACATTGGGCAGTTAATGAGTCACCTTGTTAAAGATCTGAAAGCAAGAGAATAAGATGCCTGCCATGTGTAGATAGTGATGTTGGTAATAAAATATAATGAGATTTAAAGTCAATATATCAATAAGAATTGATAGGACTTCAATTGCTGTAAATTAGAGTTAAATCTAAACACAACCAACATATTTAAAACCTATAATATACTGTAAGCCTATGTTAAGGGTATTATCAAAATGGAATTAGCCAGTAGCCACTACAGCTTCTGAATAATCTTATAGTGTCATTTCTCATCTGTGGATAGTGCTAAATATACTGAAGATATTTTAAGATGTATTTTCTATGTGATTACAATACACACCTGATTATACTCAAACATATTCTGTTGGTTGTTTGTTTGTTTGTTTGTTTGTTTGTTTGTGTGTTTCTTTGTTTCTTTGTTTTATTTTAAATTCATTTTTATCATCTCATAATGCAAAATGGCATTATATAACAAAGTGTTTAAGTAGTTCAAGTTCATTGACATTAACAAAGTTTTTCAGTAGTTATGTAGAGACAGTGTTGGATAATAGTATTAAAGGTCATGGAATAATAAGTAAAGCCTTTTGTCTCTGCGCTAAAGTAACCTCAACAAAGATATTTTTATCAAGGTTGTGTTTTGGGTTTTTTCTCTTCCACCCCACTGTGTGCTTTTCCTGTAATGTTTACCTCCACTGATTGCACACCCTGCCATTGCGCCCTACATACAGGGTACATCATACTACTACACAAGTGTCAGTTTTCCCATATATGCACTGGGCCCTTGTATGGCTCACCTCCCACAGTGTAACCTTCGAAGTGTGCCCAACATGGCTGCCCCATATTGTACACTTGTGGATGGGATGAAAAATACATGGACCTGGTAGTTTTGTTGGAACCCTACTCTGAACTTTAGGACTCTGAAATCACCCCCATTTTGTGTCATCTCTTCTAGGGGTGGACTATTCCACTCTGGGTAATCCTACGCTGTGCACCCAAGATGGCTGCCACACTAGGTACCTTGTGAGGGTGGAATACACAACCCTTGGAAGTCATTACCCAAAATGCCTACACAAATCGTGCATTATGCTTTCTGTGTTCTTAAGGTTTTCTTTTATGTCTGTGTTGTTTATCTATTGCTGTATTACTTAGATCCGCTGTATTATGTGCATTGTTTTGATGTCTGTTAAGCGCCTTGAGACCTGTTGGAGAAAGAGCCCTATATAAATAAAATTATTATTATTATTATTATTATTATTATTATTATTATTATTATCAATGTGCCAAACAACAGAGCAAATGCCTGTCTGCACCAAGTCCACTGTAGAGCAATGGAAGCATTGTACAGTACATGCGAGTGGCCATGGCTATATAGTAGATGTACAGCTCATCCATATTTTAGTGGCTAATAAATTATCTATATTGTGTCACAGACTGGATGATTATGGTTTCATAGTTATGATGTGGATTTGTATCACTTACAGCATTCTTCAGCATGAGGCTATGGTATTTGCTACTTGCACATATTTTTAGTTTAGTTTTAATGCCAGATTTTCAACATGTGCACACATAAAAACTGCATAAATGTAGCTAATCTTATAGCCAGTACCAGATATTTCTGTAGCAACCTTATAGGTCTTACCATGGAATCAGTGTATATGTTCATTATGGATATTCATTATGTTGACATGGATAGCTACATGTTAAACTGAATATCCTACCCATACCTCCCAACATGTACATATTTCATATCGAAACAACATAGGCTCCACCCCCAATACACACAATTAATGCCCAAGACACTGCCTCAATACAACCAGAATCGCACAGTTTGGTCAAAACACCACCACTTTCACAGTCCACAAATTGGAATTGTCCTGTAACAATTTGGAGGTATGCCTACATATGAGCAATTCACAGGCTGTACGCAGTGGCGTAACTAGAAGTTTTTCTCCCCCAAGCCAAAAAATTATTCGGCGCCCCCCCCCCCCCCCATCCCCCATAATTGGCACTATTAAAGTGTCAAACATATGCGCGCCGAAGGCGTGTGCGCGCCGCAAAAAAGTGTGTGTGGCTTCGTTGGAATGGGCGTGGCTTTGCATAAAGGGGCGTGGTATTGCAGGAAAAGACTTCCTTATACCCCAGTTTTGCAACCTGCACGCCCAGACGTTAGCCACCACAGGAAAGAAAAATAATCCTGATTCATGCCCCTTACATTATTTGTCATTTTTCCTCCTTATAGTAATGCCCAGTATACATTATGCCACATACTGCAATGGCCCTTAGACATTATTCCACACACAGTAATGCACATGACACAATATGCACACACCATAATGCCCCCGACACATTATGCCACACACCGTAATGCCTGTGACACATGACGACAGGAATCGCAATGCCCGTTATACATTATGCTACACACTGCAATGCCCCTGATACATTATAGCACATACAATGTATGTGACACATTATGCCACACACCGTAATGCCTGTGACACATTATGCCACACACCGTAATGCTGTGACACATGACGACAGGAATCGCAATGCCCGTTATACATTATGCTACACACTGCAATGCCCCTGATACATTATAGCACATACAATGCCTGTGACACATTATGACACACACTGCAATGACCCTGAGACATCATACCACATACCATAATGCCCGTGATATAGTATACAACACACAGTAATGCCTGACACATACCGCAATGCCCGTTATACATTATGCCACACTGCAATGACCCTGAGACATTATACCACATACCACAATGCCCGTGATATAGTATACAACACACCGTAATGCCTGACACATTATGACACACACCGCAATGTCCGTGATACATTATGCCACACACTGCAATGACCCTGAGACATTATACCACATATCACAATGCCCGTGATATAGTATACCATACACCGTAATGCCTGTGACACATACCGCAATGCCCGTTATACCCTATGCCACACTGCAATGCCCCTGAGACATTATACCACATACCACAATGCCCGTGATATAGTATGCCACACACCGTAATGCCTGTGACACATTCTGACACACACCGCAATCTCCATGATACATTATGCCACACACCGTAATGCCCATTACACATTAAGTCCTACTGTAAGGCTTCTAATTACTTTTAAATTACCTGCTCGTTGGCAGGGGTTTCATGCTCTTGGTTCCATGCACGGTGCCAGGGGTTTTCATGCTCAGGGTGTCATGCTCGTTGCCAGATGTTTCATGCACTGGGTGTCATGCTCATTGCCAGGGGTTTCATGCACTGGGTGTCATGCTCGTTGCTAGGGGGTAGTGTTTGTTGCTAGGGCTGTGCTCCCAGTGCCACATATGTCCCCAGTGCCAGATATTCCCCCACGGTGCCAGGTACTCACATGCCCCCAGTGCCAAATATAGCCCCCCCATGTGCCAGGTACACATATAGTGCCATATATGCCCCCTCAGTGCCCCCCAGTGCTATATATGCCCCATCAGTGCCCCCCAGTGCCATATATGCCCCTTCAGTGCCCCCCCCCAGTGCCACATATGCCCCCAGTGCCAGATATTCCCCCACTGTGCCAGGTGCTCACGTGCCCCCAGTGCCAAATATAGCCGCCCCAGTGCCACATATGCCCCCAGTGCGATTTTACCCCACAGTGCCAGGTGCTTACGTGCCCCCAGTGCCAAATATAGCCCCCCCATGTGCCAGGTACACATACAGTGCCATATATGCCCCCTCAGTGCCCCCCCAGTGCCATATATGCCTCCTCAGTGCCCCCCCAGTGCCATATATGCCCCCTCAGTGCCCCCCCAGTGCCATATATGCCCCCTCAGTGCCCCCCCAGTGCCATATATGCCCCCTCAGTGCCCCCCCGCGCTCCCTCGCTGCTGTGAAGGAGGGACAAGGAGGGCACAGCGCGCGCCTCTCCTGTGTCCCTCCTGGGTCTCCGGCCGCGGGTCTGTTAAAGGAAGTGCCGGTTCATGAGCCAATCAGAGCTCACGAACGGCACTTCCTTTATTAGACACGCCGGAGACGCAGGAGGGACACGGGAGAGGCGCGCGCTGTGCCCTCCGTGTCCCTCCTTCACAGCAGCGGGGGGTTAGTGACAACAGATTGACATGCGGACCCTCGTCCGCATGTCAATCTGCTCTAAATCAGTGGCTCGCCCCCCGCAGCCCCTCGCCCCCAAGCCACCGCGAGGGCTGCGGGGGCAGTAGTTACGCCACTGGCTGTACGCATAAATGGAATGTTAAATCTGAGCACTATCTGTGTCCTCATTATCAAAGCAGCATTCTCAATTTATTCATGAGATGTATGCACAACCCCCAACAACACCTATTTTATGACCCCAAAAGTTATGGGGCATATTATGGGCTTCATCAAAATATGTGTGAGGTTGGATGGATCAAGTAGTATTTTAGGACAATTGTGTATGGGGCTTATTTGGTCCTGATTTAGAATTTGAAATGTTGGGAGGTATGGTGATCTGCAAAGGTGTTCTGGACTTTAATATATACATACAATATATATATATATATATATATATGTAGAGAGAGAGAGAGAGAGAGAGAGAGAAACAAAGGGAGAACACTGCAACACTGGTGAAAACAACACCAATGAAAGAATGTTTTAAAGATATAGAAAGTAGCAAACAAATGTGTAACAACACTCCCAAAATTACAGGACGTCTGCTGACCCCCAAAGGGGTGGTGAGTCCCTATAACAATTGGGTCTGCCGAAAGGGGGGCGGGGGGTGTAGCGATCAACAGTGTCTCTAATAAATTGATATAACAATATATAAAAATATATAAGTACATTTATTCCTAAAGTATCACAAATTGACAAAGAATTTGAAACCTGTACTGACCTCTTATCCAGAAAAGATACTTACCTCTTTTTACAAATGTCCTGCACTTTACTTAGATATTTATTTATTTTTTGTGTATGTACTTTTTATATCCCATTTCTTTAAAGAGAATTCTTTGTCAATTTGTGATATTTTAGGAATAAATTTACTTATATATTTTTGTATATTGGTATATCAATTTATTAGAGACACCGTTGGTCGCTACACCCCCCCCCCCCCCTTTCGGCAGACCCAATATAAATTTATTTATATATATATAGAGAGAGAGAGAGGGAGAGAGAGAGAGAGAGAGAGAGAGAGATATGAGCTGCTTCGGTTTTCAGCAAACAGAACCCTACCGGACTTCACCATCCGAGCCCGTCCCGAGTCAGGCTCGGGTTTTCCCGCCTGACTCGGAAATCAGAACGAGGCAAAACGTCATCATCCTGCTGTCGGATTCTCGCAGGGTTTGGATTCCATATAAGGAGCCGAGCGTCCCCGCCATTTTCACTCCGGCATTGGAGAGTGGTGTCTTGTGCTGCATCAGTTCAGTGGTGGTGTCTTGTGCTGCATGTGCCCAGTCACAGTGGTTGTGTCCGCTGCTGCCATTTGTCCAGTGCTGCTGTATAAATCCCTTACAGTGGTGCTGTGTTGTGCTGCATCAGTTCCATGGTGGTGTATTGTGCTGCATCAGTCCAGTCACAGTGGTGGTGTCCTCTGCTGCTATATGTCCAGTGCTGCTGTATAACTCCAGTCCATTACAGTGGTGCTGTGTTGTCCTGCATCAGTCCATTGGTGGTGTCCCTGTGCTGCCGTATATGTCCAGTGGTATTGTCGTATATGTCCAGTGATCCTGCTGTATATGTCCAGTGATCCTGCCGTATATGTCCAGCGGTACTGCCGTATAAATCCAGTGATCCTACCGTATAAATCCAGTGATCCCGCCATATAAATCCAGTGATCCTGCCGTATATGTCCATTGAAACTGCCGTATATGTCCAGCGGTACTGCCGTATAAATCCAGTGATCCTGCCGTATAATTCCAGTGGTACTGGCGTATAAGTCCAGTGATCCTGCTGTATAATTACAGTGGTACTGGCGTATAAGTCCAGTCCAGTGATACTGCCGTATATGTCCAGTGATACTGCCGTATATGAGCAACGGTACTGCCGTATATGTCCAGCGGTACTGCCATATAAATCCAGTGATCCTGACGGATAATTGCAGTGATCCTGCCGTATAACTCCAGTGATCCTGCCGTATAATTCTAGTGGTACTGGCGTATAAGTCCAGTGATCCTGCCGTATAATTACAGTGGTATTGGCGTATAAGTCCAGTCCAGTGATACTGCTGTATGTGTCCAAAGATACTGCCGTATATGTACATTGATACTACCGTTTATGTCCAGCGGTACTGCCGTATATGTACAGCGGTACTGCCGTATAAATCCAGTGACCCTGCCGTATAATTGCAGTGATCCTGCCGTATAAATCCAGTGATCCTGCCGTATAATTACAGTGGTACTGGCGTATAAGTCCGGTCCAGTGATACTGCCGTATATGTCCAGTGATACTGCCGTATATGTCCAGCGGTACTGCTGTATATGTCCAGCGGTACTGCTGTATAAATCCCGTGATCCTGCCGTATAATTCCAGTGGTACTGGTGTATAAGTCCAGTGATCCTGTCGTATATGTCCATTGATACTGCCGTATAAATCCAGTGATCCTGCCGTATAATTCCAGTGATCCTGCTGTACAATTCCAGTGGTACTGCCGTATAAGTCCAGTGATCCTGCTGTACAATTACAGTGGTACTGGCGTATAAGTCCAGTCCAGTGATACTGCCATATATGTCCAGTGATACTGCCGTATATGTCCATTGGTACTGCCGTATATGTCCAGCGGTACTGCTGTATATGTCCAGTGGTACTACCTTATAAATCCAGTGATCCTGCTGTATAATTCCAGTGATACTGCCATATATATATATATATATATATATATATATATATAGTCAAAAACGATGTGCGGCACTCAGGAATGTAGAAATGAATTAACACCAGCGGTCTGTCAACGTTTCAATTTTACTAGAAAATTGTCATCAGGATAAATACAGCAATAGAAAAACTCACCTTATATCCCAGACACCAAAGTGAAGTGAAGTGTGCATCGCTCGTCCGGCGGGGACCCGCTCGGCCGCTGCAGCGCTGAAAGATGACGTCATCGCGTATTGCACGACGCACGTCAGTGAACCCGTCACCATGGAAACCCGTAGTGTTACTCCTGGGATGTAATGAACAACATAGAGACATAGTAGCTATAATAAGCCTCACAAATCAAAGTCAAACAAGAAATATATGTGAAATTGTCATGAGAGCATGCATGGCTGCAAGAGAGATGAGAGGGATTATTGCTCTATATTATGAGTGCAAGTGTGTTGGCACATATAGTGCCTGAGGCTCTCCATTTGTTGAGACATGTTTAATAATAAATGTCTGATTGTGATAGAAAAAAGCACTAATGTTGTAAATTTGTTCATGTAACTGTGTAGTTGATAATAAAGCACATGCAAATAGATGAACTGTCTCTGCACCTAAAAATGTGTGTAAGAGATGTGTTAAAAAATCATGTTATGAAAAAATCAGATGTCTGCACAGATTACATGAGCTAGATTAGAGAAAAAGGAAAGGAAGCTAGAAGAGAATGAGAACAGAGCAAACGGGAGAATCTAGGGACCAGCATAAAGGTATGTTAGAGATCATGGTTAGAAAAAACAAGACAGTGATAATGATTCATTGAGTCCCTTCGGTGTAATTACATCCAATTTAAAAATCCATCGTGATTCACATTTGAGAAGAGACTTGTGTCTATCTCCTCCTCTGATGTTGGCAGGTATGTGATCAATCATGCGATATCGTAAACTCGCCAGGGAATGTTTAAAAGTCACAAAATGACGTGCAACTGGCTGATCACTCTTTCCTTTGGTTAAAGCCAGTCTGATGGCTGATCTGTGGGCGGTCATTCTTTCTTTAAACTTCCTCTTTGTTTTGCCTATGTAGGTCAAGCCACAGGGGCAAATTATTTGATAAATCACAAAGGAAGATTCACAGGTAAGATGATGTTTGATAAATATTTTGTAGCCCAAATGTGGATGGTAAAAAGTATCTCCAGCAATGAGATATTGGCACGTTGTACACGTGCATCTAAAGCAGCCCCGTTTGCAGGCTGTAAACATGGCTGGTCTGTCAATGGTGGTTCTGGTGGAGATGTCTGTTTTGACCAGTGAATCTCTAAGGTTTCTGGACCGGCGATAACAAGGCATAATGTTAGTGTCCTGTAAATTCAATTTATTGTCAGTTTGAATAAGATGCCAGTGTTTTTTGGTGATTTTATTGGTTTCCACTGAAGCCACATTGAAGGTGCTTTTCCAGATGAATTTGGGTGATGTAGTGGTCTTGGACTTCTTCTGTAGTAATGAATTTCTGTTCATGGCTAGCACTTTCACTTTAGTCTCCTGCAGTTGCTTAGAATTATATCCACGTAAGATAAAGCGATTGATGAGATCATCAATTTGTACAGCTGCTTGCTTTATATCTGAATTGATTCTGTGGATCCTAATCATTTGCGAGTATGGAAGACCAAATTTGAGGCCTCTAGGATGACAACTTGCGTTGTGCAAGAAGGTGTTCCTGTCCGTTGGTTTAGTGAACACCGTGGTGTTAATACTTGTATTCACAATAGATATCCTAACGTCAAGGAAATCTATGGTGTATTGGTCCATCTTATAGACCAATTTCACTGGACTGGAAGAGGTATTATGAGCATCCAGTATATTCTGCAGTGTATTTTGAGGACCTTTCCATATAATGAACAGATCATCTATATATCTCTTGTATAAGATGATATTAGATGAAACATTGATGTCAGAGAAGAAAATGTCCTGTTCCACTTCAACCATGTATATGTTTGCATAGGTGGGGGCCACGGCCGATCCCATGGCACACCCCCTTTGTTGTAGATAGAGCTTGTTGTCAAACAAAAAGACATTTTTTGTTAATACCAGTTCCAAGAGATGAACCAAGATCTCACTGTGTGCTGGATCAATCTTCAGTTCATTCAACAAAACTTTCTTGACAGCATGGAGTCCCTCTGGGTGTGGAATAATTGTATATAAGCTGGTAACGTCAGCTGTTACCAGCCATGCATCTGGAGGAATGGGTCCTATGTCACTTAATTGGTTAAGTAAAGATGTTGTATCCATCAGAGTGTGAGGATGTTGTTGTACATACGGCTGAAGAATGGAATCCAGAAATACTGAGGTAGGCTGGAATAATGAGCCCCTGGCCGAGATAATTGGTCGCCCTGGAGGGGGATTAATCCCCTTGTGGATTTTAGGGACTGTATATAGAATAGGAACCACTGGGTGTTCTGGGAGAAGTAATTTCATGATCTCCTCTGTGATGATCCCTGCATCACAGGCCCTCAGTAATGCTTCTTTCAGTTCTTTCAGAAATATTAACGTTGGGTTACCATTCAGCCTTATGTATACACCCGGTTCCTCCAGTTGATGATAAATTTCAGCCCGGTAATCAACTATGTCTTGCAGGACAATAGCTCCACCCTTGTCTGCCGGGCGAATGATTACTTGCTTGTTGTTTGATAAGTTGTGAAGAGCCTCTGATTCAGATTTGGATAAATTATGCTTAAATACCTTATTGGTTTCCGTGAGGTGTTGTGACTCCAGGTCAGCTAGACGCATGTATGTTTTGATGCTCGGTTGTTAGATAATGGATCAAAGGTAGATGGTGGTTTGAATTGCATCAATTTTGAAGGTATATTGCTGGAACTTTGCATGGATGTCTCAGCAAAATGTTCCTTCAGTTTCAACTTGCGATGAAGTTGATTTTTCGCAACTTGCCAATCCAGGGCATCAATTGGAGCCGTCGGGACAAATGATAGACCTTTGGATAATAAACTACGTTCGCTGGAAGAGAGTTCATAATGGGATAAATTAACAATTACCTCCGCTTGTTTGGCGCGGGTGGTTTCTTTCCACCTGCGACTGCGTTTGTACTGGCCCCCTCTTCGGGTTGCTTTGCTCTGCGAGGTCTTGCTTCGCGGGTGCCTACTTCTAAAGGGGCAGCTCCCTTAGGGCGGTTTGAAGGTAAGTCCTGGTCACTATTCGTGCTCTGGCCTTCCGCTGATGTTTCAGTATCCATATCGGTTCGTGGATAACGACGTCGTCTAAAGAATGGTTTTCTTTTTGTACCAGGATCATTCCCAGAGAGCCATCTGTAAACTTGATGGTTCTCATAATCCTGGTCTACCTTGTCAAATTTAGCTTTTTTGAATTTAATTAGATCCCGCTTATATATGGCTAATTGGTTCTCCAATTTTGCCAGCCAGTCATTCTCTGAATCAGAAATCAGTATGGGAAGATGTTTCACTTCATATTTGTTGATTTTCTGTTTGGAGTTGTCCACCTCCAGGTTGGCTTGCTCAATTACCAACAACATAAGATCTGCTGAGCATTAATTTAAAATGGAGATCCATTTACGGCAAAATGCCGGGTTGAATCTACCAATGGTGGGACAATTCCTCACCCTAAACCCCCTTGGGATTTTTTTGGCCCGGTGATAGTCACTCAATGTGATGGCATGATAAGTAAAGTCGATTTCTTTCTTTTTCATGCGAAGCAGATCTCTATATATTGCTTCCGGCGCCAGGGCTTCGGCCTGAGTCCATAGTTGTTCTTTGTGTAATATGGCTTCTGTATCTGACTCGGAGTAACTGAAGTATTCCTGTAAAGGAATCAGTGCTGGATTGAATAGGTTCTCATCTCCTTGTGGTGGATGCTCCATGGTAATTTATTCAGGAGTACTAAACAGGGTTCCGTGAACAAAAGTGAAAATGATTATTGTATGCACACAGTAATCCAAATTGATTTCCAGATGCAAATAGGTAAGGTACTTGATAAGTATAAATGACACCGTTGGTTGCCTTGACCTGCTGAGTCCCCTGTGGTCTGGGAACGCGGCTGATGTATATTGGGAATGGTCCGGCACTCCAATAACTCGTGCAATAGTCCCTGGTGCCCTCACTTTCCAGCAGGGAGATGTAGTCAAAAACGATGTGCGGCACTCAGGAATGTAGAAATGAATTAACACCAGCGGTCTGTCAACGTTTCAATTTTACTAGAAAATTGTCATCAGGATAAATACAGCAATAGAAAAACTCACCTTATATCCCAGACACCAAAGTGAAGTGAAGTGTGCATCGCTCGTCCGGCGGGGACCCGCTCGGCCGCTGCGGCGCTGAAAGATGACGTCATCGCGTATTGCGCGACGCACGTCAGTGAACCCGTCACCATGGAAACCCGTAGTGTTACTCCTGGGATGTAATGAACAACATAGAGACATAGTAGCTATAATAAGCCTCACAAATCAAAGTCAAACAAGAAATATATGTGAAATTGTCATGAGAGCATGCATGGCTGCAAGAGAGATGAGAGGGATTATTGCTCTATATTATGAGTGCAAGTGTGTTGGCACATATAGTGCCTGAGGCTCTCCATTTGTTGAGACATGTTTAATAATAAATGTCTGATTGTGATAGAAAAAAGCACTAATGTTGTAAATTTGTTCATGTAACTGTGTAGTTGATAATAAAGCACATGCAAATAGATGAACTGTCTCTGCACCTAAAAATGTGTGTAAGAGATGTGTTAAAAAATCATGTTATGAAAAAATCAGATGTCTGCACAGATTACATGAGCTAGATTAGAGAAAAAGGAAAGGAAGCTAGAAGAGAATGAGAACAGAGCAAACGGGAGAATCTAGGGACCAGCATAAAGGGATGTTAGAGATCATGGTTAGAAAAAACAAGACAGTGGTAATGATTCATTGAGTCCCTTCGGTGTAATTACATCCAATTTAAAAATCCATCGTGATTCACATTTGAGAAGAGACTTGTGTCTATCTCCTCCTCTGATGTTGGCAGGTATGTGATCAATCATGCGATATCGTAAACTCGCCAGGGAATGTTTAAAAGTCACAAAATGACGTGCAACTGGCTGATCACTCTTTCCTTTGGTTAAAGCCAGTCTGATGGCTGATCTGTGGGCGGTCATTCTTTCTTTAAACTTCCTCTTTGTTTTGCCTATGTAGGTCAAGCCACAGGGGCAAATTATTTGATAAATCACAAAGGAAGATTCACAGGTAAGATGATGTTTGATAAATATTTTGTAGCCCAAATGTGGATGGTAAAAAGTATCTCCAGCAATGAGATATTGGCACGTTGTACACGTGCATCTAAAGCAGCCCCGTTTGCAGGCTGTAAACATGGCTGGTCTGTCAATGGTGGTTCTGGTGGAGATGTCTGTTTTGACCAGTGAATCTCTAAGGTTTCTGGACCGGCGATAACAAGGCATAATGTCAGTGTCCTGTAAATTCAATTTATTGTCAGTTTGAATAAGATGCCAGTGTTTTTTGGTGATTTTATTGGTTTCCACTGAAGCCACATTGAAGGTGCTTTTCCAGATGAATTTGGGTGATGTAGTGGTCTTGGACTTCTTCTGTAGTAATGAATTTCTGTTCATGGCTAGCACTTTCACTTTAGTCTCCTGCAGTTGCTTAGAATTATATCCACGTAAGATAAAGCGATTGATGAGATCATCAATTTGTACAGCTGCTTGCTTTATATCTGAATTGATTCTGTGGATCCTAATCATTTGCGAGTATGGAAGACCAAATTTGAGGCCTCTAGGATGACAACTTGCATTGTGCAAGAAGGTGTTCCTGTCCGTTGGTTTAGTGAACACCGTGGTGTTAATACTTGTATTCACAATAGATATCCTAACGTCAAGGAAATCTATGGTGTATTGGTCCATCTTATAGACCAATTTCACTGGACTGGAAGAGGTATTATGAGCATCCAGTATATTCTGCAGTGTATTTTGAGGACCTTTCCATATAATGAACAGATCATCTATATATCTCTTGTATAAGATGATATTAGATGAAACATTGATGTCAGAGAAGAAAATGTCCTGTTCCACTTCAACCATGTATATGTTTGCATAGGTGGGGGCCACGGCCGATCCCATGGCACACCCCCTTTGTTGTAGATAGAACTTGTTGTCAAACAAAAAGAAATTTTTTGTTAATACCAGTTCCAAGAGATGAACCAAGATCTCACTGTGTGCTGGATCAATCTTCAGTTCATTCAACAAAACTTTCAATCAATCGCTTTATCTTACGTGGATATAATTCTAAGCAACTGCAGGAGACTAAAGTGAAAGTGCTAGCCATGAACAGAAATTCATTACTACAGAAGAAGTCCAAGACCACTACATCACCCAAATTCATCTGGAAAAGCACCTTCAATGTGGCTTCAGTGGAAACCAATAAAATCACCAAAAAACACTGGCATCTTATTCAAACTGACAATAAATTGAATTTACAGGACACTAACATTATGCCTTGTTATCGCCGGTCCAGAAACCTTAGAGATTCACTGGTCAAAACAGACATCTCCACCAGAACCACCATTGACAGACCAGCCATGTTTACAGCCTGCAAACGGGGCTGCTTTAGATGCACGTGTACAACGTGCCAATATCTCATTGCTGGAGATACTTTTTACCATCCACATTTGGGCTACAAAATATTTATCAAACATCATCTTACCTGTGAATCTTCCTTTGTGATTTATCAAATAATTTGCCCCTGTGGCTTGACCTACATAGGCAAAACAAAGAGGAAGTTTAAAGAAAGAATGACCGCCCACAGATCAGCCATCAGACTGGCTTTAACCAAAGGAAAGAGTGATCAGCCAGTTGCACGTCATTTTGTGACTTTTAAACATTCCCTGGCGAGTTTACGATATCGCATGATTGATCACATACCTGCCAACATCAGAGGAGGAGATAGACACAAGTCTCTTCTCAAATGTGAATCACGATGGATTTTTAAATTGGATGTAATTACACCGAAGGGACTCAATGAATCATTACCACTGTCTTGTTTTTTCTAACCATGATCTCTAACATCCCTTTATGCTGGTCCCTAGATTCTCCCGTTTGCTCTGTTCTCATTCTCTTCTAGCTTCCTTTCCTTTTTCTCTATTCTAGCTCATGTAATCTGTGCAGACATCTGATTTTTTCATAACATGATTTTTTAACACATCTCTTACACACATTTTTAGGTGCAGAGACAGTTCATCTATTTGCATGTGCTTTATTATCAACTACACAGTTACATGAACAAATTTACAACATTAGTGCTTTTTTCTATCACAATCAGACATTTATTATTAAACATGTCTCAACAAATGGAGAGCCTCAGGCACTATATGTGCCAACACACTTGCACTCATAATATAGAGCAATAATCCCTCTCATCTCTCTTGCAGCCATGCATGCTCTCATGACAATTTCACATATATTTCTTGTTTGACTTTGATTTGTGAGGCTTATTATAGCTACTATGTCTCTATGTTGTTCATTACATCCCAGGAGTAACACTACGGGTTTCCATGGTGACGGGTTCACTGACGTGCGTCGCGCAATACGCGATGACGTCATCTTTCAGCGCTGCAGCGGCCGAGCGGGTCCCCGCCGGACGAGCGATGCACACTTCACTTCACTTTGGTGTCTGGGATATAAGGTGAGTTTTTCTATTGCTGTATTTATCCTGATGACAATTTTCTAGTAAAATTGAAACGTTGACAGACCGCTGGTGTTAATTCATTTCTACATTCCTGAGTGCCGCACATCGTTTTTGACTACATCTCCCTGCTGGAAAGTGAGGGCACCAGGGACTATTGCACGAGTTATTGGAGTGCCGGACCATTCCCAATATACATCAGCCGCGTTCCCAGACCACAGGGGACTCAGCAGGTCAAGGCAACCAACGGTGTCATTTATACTTATCAAGTACCTTACCTATTTGCATCTGGAAATCAATTTGGATTATTGTGTGCATACAATAATCATTTTCACTTTTGTTCACGGAACCCTGTTTAGTACTCCTGAATAAATTACCATGGAGCATCCACCACAAGGAGATGAGAACCTATTCAATCCAGCACTGATTCCTTTACAGGAATACTTCAGTTACTCCGAGTCAGATACAGAAGCCATATTACACAAAGAACAACTATGGACTCAGGCCGAAGCCCTGGCGCCGGAAGCAATATATAGAGATCTGCTTCGCATGAAAAAGAAAGAAATCGACTTTACTTATCATGCCATCACATTGAGTGACTATCACCGGGCCAAAAAAATCCCAAGGGGGTTTAGGGTGAGGAATTGTCCCACCATTGGTAGATTCAACCCGGCATTTTGCCGTAAAAGGATCTCCATTTTAAATAAATGCTCAGCAGATCTTATGTTGTTGGTAATTGAGCAAGCCAACCTGGAGGTGGACAACTCCAAACAGAAAATCAACAAATATGAAGTGAAACATCTTCCCATACTGATTGCTGATTCAGAGAATGACTGGCTGGCAAAATTGGAGAACCAATTAGCCATATATAAGCGGGATCTAATTAAATTCAAAGAAGCTAAATTTGACAAGGTAGACCAGGATTATGAGAACCATCAAGTTTACAGATGGCTCTCTGGGAATGATCCTGGTACAAAAAGAAAACCATTCTTTAGACGACGACGTTATCCACGAACCGATATGGATACTGAAACATCAGCGGAAGGCCAGAGCACGAATAGTGACCAGGACTTACCTTCAAACCGCCCTAAGGGAGCTGCCCCTTTAGAAGTAGGCACCCGCGAAGCAAGACCTCGCAGAGCAAAGCAACCCGAAGAGGGGGCCAGTACAAACGCAGTCGCAGGTGGAAAGAAACCACCCGCGCCAAACAAGCGGAGGTAATTGTTAATTTATCCCATTATGAACTCTCTTCCAGCGAACGTAGTTTATTATCCAAAGGTCTATCATTTGTCCCGACGGCTCCAATTGATGCCCTGGATTGGCAAGTTGCGAAAAATCAACTTCATCGCAAGTTGAAACTGAAGGAACATTTTGCTGAGACATCCATGCAAAGTTCCAGCAATATACCTTCAAAATTGATGCAATTCAAACCACCATCTACCTTTGATCCATTATCTAACAACGCGAGCATCAAAACATACATGCGTCTAGTGGACCTGGAGTCACAACACCTCACAGCAACCAATAAGGTATTTAAGCATAATTTATCCAAATCTGAATCAGAGGCTCTTCACAACTTATCAAACAACAAGCAAGTAATCATTCGCCCGGCAGACAAGGGCGGAGCTATTGTCCTGCAAGACATAGTTGATTACCGGGCTGAAATTTATCATCAACTGGAGGAACCAGGTGTATACATAAGGCTGAATGGTAACCCAACGTTAATATTTCTGAAAGAACTGAAAGAAGCATTACTGAGGGCCTGTGATGCAGGGATCATCACAGAGGAGATCATGAAATTACTTCTCCCAGAACACCCAGTGGTTCCTATTCTATATACAGTCCCTAAGATCCACAAGGGGATTAATCCCCCTCCAGGGCGACCAATTATCTCGGCCAGGGGCTCATTATTCCAGCCTACCTCAGTATTTCTGGATTCCATTCTTCAGCCGTATGTACAACAACATCCTCACACTCTGATGGATACAACATCTTTACTTAACCAATTAAGTGACATAGGACCCATTCCTCCAGATGCATGGCTGGTAACAGCTGACGTTACCAGCTTATATACAATTATTCCACACCCAGAGGGACTCCATGCAGTCAAGAAAGTTTTGTTGAATGAACTGAAGATTGATCCAGCACACAGTGAGATCTTGGTTCATCTCTTGGAACTGGTATTAACAAAAAATTTCTTTTTGTTTGACAACAAGTTCTATCTACAACAAAGGGGGTGTGCCATGGGATCGGCCGTGGCCCCCACCTATGCAAACATATATGTGGTTGAAGTGGAACAGGACATTTTCTTCTCTGACATCAATGTTTCATCTAATATCATCTTATACAAGAGATATATAGATGATCTGTTCATTATATGGAAAGGTCCTCAAAATACACTGCAGAATATACTGGATGCTCATAATACCTCTTCCAGTCCAGTGAAATTGGTCTATAAGATGGACCAACACACCATAGATTTCCTTGACGTTAGGATATCTATTGTGAATACAAGTATTAACACCACGGTGTTCACTAAACCAACGGACAGGAACACCTTCTTGCACAACGCAAGTTGTCATCCTAGAGGCCTCAAATTTGGTCTTCCATACTCGCAAATGATTAGGATCCACAGAATCAATTCAGATATAAAGCAAGCAGCTGTACAAATTGATGATCTCATCAATCGCTTTATCTTACGTGGATATAATTCTAAGCAACTGCAGGAGACTAAAGTGAAAGTGCTAGCCATGAACAGAAATTCATTACTACAGAAGAAGTCCAAGACCACTACATCACCCAAATTCATCTGGAAAAGCACCTTCAATGTGGCTTCAGTGGAAACCAATAAAATCACCAAAAAACACTGGTATCTTATTCAAACTGACAATAAATTGAATTTACAGGACACTAACATTATGCCTTGTTATCGCCGGTCCAGAAACCTTAGAGATTCACTGGTCAAAACAGACATCTCCACCAGAACCACCATTGACAGACCAGCCATGTTTACAGCCTGCAAACGGGGCTGCTTTAGATGCACGTGTACAACGTGCCAATATCTCATTGCTGGAGATACTTTTTACCATCCACATTTGGGCTACAAAATATTTATCAAACATCATCTTACCTGTGAATCTTCCTTTGTGATTTATCAAATAATTTGCCCCTGTGGCTTGACCTACATAGGCAATACAAAGAGGAAGTTTAAAGAAAGAATGACCGCCCACAGATCAGCCATCAGACTGGCTTTAACCAAAGGAAAGAGTGATCAGCCAGTTGCACGTCATTTTGTGACTTTTAAACATTCCCTGGCGAGTTTACGATATCGCATGATTGATCACATACCTGCCAACATCAGAGGAGGAGATAGACACAAGTCTCTTCTCAAATGTGAATCACGATGGATTTTTAAATTGGATGTAATTACACCGAAGGGACTCAATGAATCATTACCACTGTCTTGTTTTTTCTAACCATGATCTCTAACATCCCTTTATGCTGGTCCCTAGATTCTCCCGTTTGCTCTGTTCTCATTCTCTTCTAGCTTCCTTTCCTTTTTCTCTAATCTAGCTCATGTAATCTGTGCAGACATCTGATTTTTTCATAACATGATTTTTTAACACATCTCTTACACACATTTTTAGGTGCAGAGACAGTTCATCTATTTGCATGTGCTTTATTATCAACTACACAGTTACATGAACAAATTTACAACATTAGTGCTTTTTTCTATCACAATCAGACATTTATTATTAAACATGTCTCAACAAATGGAGAGCCTCAGGCACTATATGTGCCAACACACTTGCACTCATAATGTAGAGCAATAATCCCTCTCATCTCTCTTGCAGCCATGCATGCTCTCATGACAATTTCACATATATTTCTTGTTTTACTTTGATTTGTGAGGCTTATTATAGCTACTATGTCTCTATGTTGTTCATTACATCCCAGGAGTAACACTACGGGTTTCCATGGTGACGGGTTCACTGACGTGCGTCGCGCAATACGCGATGACGTCATCTTTCAGCGCCGCAGCGGCCGAGCGGGTCCCCGCCGGACGAGCGATGCACACTTCACTTCACTTTGGTGTCTGGGATATAAGGTGAGTTTTTCTATTGCTGTATTTATCCTGATGACAATTTTCTAGTAAAATTGAAACGTTGACAGACCGCTGGTGTTAATTCATTTCTACATTCCTGAGTGCCGCACATCGTTTTTGACTACATCTCCCTGCTGGAAAGTGAGGGCACCAGGGACTATTACACGAGTTATTGGAGTGCCGGACCATTCCCAATATATATATATATATATATATATACCGTGTTGCAAGGTGGATTACTGAGGCCATAACAACTATGCTGGTGTTAGATGTGCGTCCGGTATCCGCTATTAGTGGAGTGGGGCTGCAGGGCCAACCCTAGATGGGCCAGGTGTTTGTACTGCACACATGTGTCGCTTAGCTTAGTCATACAGCTACCTCATTGTCCTCTTTTACTTCTTGTCATGATGTGCTGTTTGGGTACTATTTTTTTTAAGTGCCATCCTGTCTGACACTGCAATGCCACTCCTAGATGGGCCAGGTGTTTGTGTTGCTTAGCTTAGTCATACAGCTACCTCATTGTACTTATTTTTCATCTTTGCATGATGTGCTGTTTGAGGCCTTTTTTATATCTGCCCTCCTGTCTGACACTGCAGTGCCACTCCTAGATGGGCCAATTGTTTGTGTCGCTTAGCTTAGTCATACAGCTAACTCGTTGCACCTCTTTACATCTTTGCATGATGTGCTGTTTGGGACTTAGTTTTTTTAAGTGCCATCCTGTCTGCCACTGCAGTGCCACTCCTAGATGGGCCAGGTGTTTGTGCCGCACACTTGTGTCGCTTAGCTTAGTCATACAGCAACCTCATTGCAATTCTTTTTCTTCTTTGCATGATGTGCTGTTTGGGGCCTATTTTTAAAATCTGCCATCCTGTCTGCCACTGCAGTGCCACTCCTAGATGGGCCAGGTGTCTGTGCCGCACACTTGTGTCGCTTAGCTTAGTCATACAGCCACCTCGGTGCACCCTTTTGGCCCAAAAACAATATTGTGAGGTGTGAGGTGTTCAGAATAGACTGGAAATGAGTGGAAATGAATGTAATTGAGGTTAATAATACAGTAGGATCAAAATTACCCCCAAATTCTGTGATTAAAGCTTTTTTTGTTTATTTTTCAAAAATCATCCAGATCCAAAACCAAAACTCGAAAGGATGGTTTTGGCAAAACCAATCCAAAACTAGTGATGTGCACCGGAAATTTTTCGGGTTTTGTGTTTTGGTTTTGGATCCGGTTCCGCGGCCGTGTTTTGGATTCGGACGCGTTTTTGGCAAAACCTCCCTGAAAATTTTTTGTCGGATTCGGGTGTGTTTTGGATTCTGGTGTTTTTTTACAAAAAACCCTCAAAAACAACTTAAATCATAGAATTTGGGGGTCATTTTGATCCCATAGTATTATTAACCTCAATAACCATAATTTCCACTAATTTCCAGTCTATTCTGAACACCTCACACCTCACAATATTATTTTTAGTCCTAAAATTTGCTCTGAGGTCGCTGGATGACTAAGCTAAGCGACCCAAGTGGCCGACACAAACACCTGGCCCATCTAGGAGTGGCACTGCAGTGTCAGACAGGATGGCAGATTTAAAAAATAGTCCCCAAACAGCACATGATGCAAAGAAAAAAAGAGGTGCACCAAGGTCGCTTGATGGCTAAGCTAAGCGACACAAATGGCCGACACAAACACCTGGCCATCTAGGAGTGGCACTGCAGTGTCAGGCAAGATGGCACTTCAAAAAAATAGTCCCCAAACAGCACATGATGCAAAGAAAAATTAAAGAAAAAAGAGGTGCAAGATGGCATTGTCCTTGGGCCCTCCCACCCACCCTTATGTTGTATAAACAGGACATGCACACTTTAACGAACCCATCATTTCAGCGACAGGGTCTGCCACACGACTGTGACTGAAATGACTGGTTGGTTTGGGCCCCCACCAAAAAAGAAAAAAATCAATCTCTCCTTGCACAAACTGGCTCTACAGAGGCAAGATGTCCACCTCCTCCTCATCGTCCGGAGGAATTGATTATAATTCATTTTGATGAACATCATCTTCTCCACATTTTCTGGAAGTAACCTCGTACGCCGATTGCTGACAAAGTGAGCGGCTGCACTAAACACTCTTTCGGAGTACACACTGGAGGGGGGGCAACTTAGGTAAAATAAAGCCAGTTTGTGCAAGGGCCTCCAAATTGCCTCTTTTTCCTGCCAGTATACGTACGGACTGTCTGACGTGCCTACTTGGATGCGGTCACTCATATAATCCTCCACCATTCTTTCAATGGTGACAGAATCATATGCAGTGACAGTAGACGACATGTCAGTAATCGTTGGCAGGTCCTTTAGTCCGGACCAGATGTCAGCACTCGCTCCAGACTGCCCTGCATCACCGCCAGCGGGTGGGCTCGGAATTCTTAGCCTTTTCCTCGCAGCCCCATTTGCGGGAGAATGTGAAGGAGGAGCTGTTGACGGGTCACGTTCCGCTTGACTTGACAATTTTCTCACCAGCAGGTCTTTGAACCTCTGCAGACTTGTGTCTGCCGGAAAGAGAGATACAACGTATGTTTTAAATCTAGGATCGAGCACGGTGGCCAAAATGTAGTGCTCTGATTTCAACAGATTGACCACCCGTGAATCCTGGTTAAGCGAATTAAGGGCTCCATCCACAAGTCCCACATGTCTAGCGGAATCGCTCTGTTTTAGCTCCTCCTTCAATATCTCCAGCTTCTTCTGCAAAAGCCTGATGAGGGGAATGACCTGACTCAGGCTGGCAGTGTCTGAACTGACTTCACGTGTGGCAAGTTCAAAGGGTTGCAGAACCTTGCACAACGTTGAAATCATTCTCCACTGCGCTTGAGTCAGGTGCATTCCCCCTCCTTTGCCTATGTCGTAGGCAGATGTATAGGCTTGAATGGCCTTTTGCTGCTCCTCCATCCTCTGAAGCATATAGAGGGTTGAATTCCACCTCGTTACCACCTCTTGCTTCAGATGATGGCAGGGCAGGTTCAGGACTGTTTGCTGGTGCTCCAGTCTTCGGTAGGCGGTGGCTGAATGCTGAAAGTGGCCCGCAATTCTTCGGGCCACCGACAGCATCTCTTGCACGCCCCTGTCGTTTTTTAAATAATTCTGCACTACCAAATTCAATGTATGTGCAAAACATGGGACGTGCTGGAATTTGCCCAGATGTAATGCACGCACAATATTGGTGGCGTTGTCCGATGTCACAAATCCCCAGGAGAGTCCAATTGAGGTAAGCCATTCTGCGATGATGTGCCTCAGTTTCCGTAAGAGGTTGTCAGCTGTGTGCCTCTTATGGAAAGCGGTGATACAAAGCGTAGCTTGCCTAGGAACGAGTTGGCGTTTGCAAGATGCTGCTACTGGTGCCGCCACTGCTGTTCTTGCTGCGGGAGGCAATACATCTACCCAGTGGGCTGTCATAGTCATATAGTCCTCAGTCTGCCCTGCTCCACTTGTCCACATGTCCGTGGTTAAGTGGACATTGGATACAACTGCATTTTTTAGGACACTGGTGACTCTTTTTCTGATGTCTGTGTACATTTTCGGTATCGCCTGCCTAGAGAAATGGAACCTAGATGGTATTTGGTACCGGGGACACAGTACCTCAATCAAGTCTCTAGTTGCCTGTGAATTAACGGTGGATACCGGAAACACGTTTCTCACCACCCAGGCTGCCAAGGCCTGAGTTATCCGCTTTGCAGCAGGATGACTGCTGTGATATTTCATCTTCCTCGCAAAGGACTGTTGGACAGTCAATTGCTTACTGGAAGTAGTACAAGTGGTCTTCCGACTTCCCCTCTGGGATGACGATCGACTCCCAGCAGCAACAACAGCAGCGCCAGCAGCAGTAGGCGTTACACTCAAGGATGCATCGGAGGAATCCCAGGCAGGAGAGGACTCGTCAGACTTGACAGTGACATGGCCTGCAGGACTATTGGCTTTCCTGTCTAAGGAGGAAATTGACACTGAGGGAGTTGGTGGTGTGGTTTGCAGGAGCTTGGTTACAAAAGGAAGGGATTTAGTGGTCAGTGGACTGCTTCCACTGTCATCCAAAGTTTTTGAACTTGTCACTGACTTCTGATGAATGCGGTCTAGGTGACGTATAAGGGAGGATGTTCAAAGGTGGTTAACGTCCTTACCCCTACTTATTACAGCTTTACAAAGGCAACACACGGCTTGACACCAGTTGTCTGCATTTCTGTTGAAATAATTCCACACCGAAGAGGTGATTTTTTTTTGTATTTTGACCAGGCATGTCAATGGCCATATTCGTCCCACGGACAACAGGTGTCTCCCCGGGTGCCTGACTTAAACAAACCACCTCACCATCAGAATCCTCCTTGTCAATTTCCTCCCCAGCGACAACAACACCCATATCCTCATCCTGGTGTACTTCAACAGTGACATCTTCAATTTGACTATCAGGAACTGGACTGCGGGTGCTCCTTCCAGCACTTGCAGGGTGCATGCAAATGGTGGAAGGCACAACCTCTTCCCATCCAGTGTTGGGAAGGTCAGGCATTGCAACCGACACAATTGGACTTTCCTTGGGGATTTGTGATTTAGAAGAACGCACAGTTCTTTGCTGTGCTTTTGCCATCTTAACTCTTTTAAGTTTTCTAGCAGGAGGATGAGTGCTTCCATCCTCAGGTGAAGCTGAACCACTAGCCTTGAACATAGGCCAGGGACTCAGCTGTTCCTTGCCACTCCGTGTCGTAAATGGCACATTGGCAAGTTTACGCTTCTCCTCAGACGATTTTGATTTAGATTTTTGGGTCATTTTAATGAGCTTTATTTTTTTGGATTTTACATGCTCTCTACTATGACATTGGGCATCGGCCTTGGCAGACGATGTTGATGGCATTTCATCGTCTCGGCCATGACTAGTGGCAGCAGCTTCAGCACGAGGTGGAAGTGGATCTTGATCTTTCCCTATTTTACCCTCCACATTTTTGTTCTCCATTTTTTAATGTGTGGAATTATATGCCAGTAATATATCAATAGCAATGGCCAACTACTATATATACTGCGCACAACTGAAATGCACCACAGGTATGGATGGATAATATACTTGACGACACAGAGGTAGGTAGAGCAGTGGCCTACTGTACCGTACTGCTATATAGTATATACTGGTGGTCAGCAAACTGTGCAAAACTGAAATGCACCACAGGTATGGATGGATAGTATACTTGACGACACAGAGGTAGGTAGAGCAGTGGCCTACTGTACCGTACTGCTATATAGTATATACTGGTGGTCAGCAAACTGTGCAAAACTGAAATGCACCACAGGTATGGATGGATAGTATACTTGACGACACAGAGGTAGGTAGAGCAGTGGCCTACTGTACCGTACTGCTATATATTATATACTGGTGGACAGCAAACTGTGCAAAACTGAAATGCACCACAGGTATGGATGGATAGTATACTTGACGACACAGAGGTAGGTAGAGCAGTGGCCTACTGTACTGTACTGCTATATAGTATATACTGGTTGTCAGCAAACTGTGCAAAACTGAAATGCACTACAGGTATGGATGGATAGTATACTTGACGACACAGAGGTAGGTAGAGCAGTGGCTTACTGTACCGTACTGCTATATAGTATATACTGGTGGTCAGCAAACTGTGCAAAACTGAAATTCACCACAGGTATGCATGGATAGTATACTTGATGACACAGAGGTAGGTAGAGCAGTGGCCTACTGTACCGTACTGCTATATATTATATACTGGTGGTCAGCAAACTGTGCAAAACTGAAATGCACCACAGGTATGGATGGATAGTATACTTGACCACACAGAGGTAGATAGAGCAGTGGCCTACTGTACCGTACTGCTATATATTATATACTGGTGGACAGCAAACTGTGCAAAACTGAAATGCACCACAGGTATGGATGGATACTAGTATACTTGACGACACAGAGGTAGGTAGAGCAGTGGCCTTCTGTACCGTACTGCTATATAGTATATACTGGTGGTCAGCAAACTGTGCAAAACTGAAATGCACCACAGGTATGGATGGATAGTATGCTTGATGACACAGAGGTAGGTAGAGCAGTGGACTACTGTACCGTACTGCTATATATATAGTTATACTGGTGGTCAGCAAAATTCTGCACTGTCCTCCTACTATATACTACAATGCGGCACAGATATGGAGCATTTTTCAGGCAGAGAACGTATAATACTGGTGGTCACTGGTCACTGGTCAGCAAAACTCTGCACTGTCCTCCTACTATATAATACTGCTGGTCCCCAGTCCCCACAATAAAGCAATTAGCACACTGAGCACAGATATTTGCAGCACACTAAGCACAGTCAGATATGGAGCGTTTTTCAGGCAGAGAACGTAGATATTTGCACTTGCAGCACACTGAGCACAGATATTTGCAGCACACTCAGCACAGATATTTGCGGCACAATTTGCAGCCCACTGAACATAGAAACTGAGAGGACGCCAGCCACGTCCTCTCACGATCATCTCCAATGCACGAGTGAAAAATGTCGGCAGCGCGCGGCTCCTTATATAGAATACGAATCTCGCGAGAATCCGACCGCAGGATGATGACGTTCGGGCGCGCTCGGGTTAACCGAGCAAGGCGGGAGGATCCGAGTCTGCCTCGGACCCGTGTAAAATGGGTGAAGTTCGGGGGGGTTCGGATCCCGAGGATCCGAACCCGCTCATCACTATCCAAAACTAAAACACGAGCGGGGAATTAGAACCAAAACCAAAACACAAAACACGAAAAGTGCCCACCTCACATCTCTATATATATGTATACTGCTTCACTTTAAGCTTCTTATTGTATTTAGTTACCTGCCTACAAGTTTTTCTGTCAAGTCAATTGAATTGCCCAATATTACCTGCAATATCACTGAGTTGGTGGTAAACATAAACTACTGTATTTATATATACTGAGAAGGGGAATCAGCTGAGCTTATTGGAAAGCCAAAATACTATATATAATTTTTCCTGAAAGTAATTAGAAACTTGCTCAGAGTTTGTGCATTAAATGTAATTTGTTAGGCTATTGCCAAGGGTTTGATGTAGTGCTTGGCAGGAGGTTACAGTAGAATCGGAGGCACTTATGAATTAGTAGAAAGCCTTGCAAACAGATTGATATTTAGTTAAATGTAGAAAACAAAGCCATTGTAAATGAGTATTTTTCAGAGTAATCCAAAGGAAAATGTTTCATGATGTGTTATTGGACGCTAATCTCTAATGCTATACTTATACCCAATGTAAATTAAACATGAAGGGTTAAAAACAGTAGGGTGCGAGAAGCTGGAGGTGCGGGAGTCTGTGCGAAAATGCATGTATTTTTAAAGTGGCAATCATTTACAAAGCAAAACCAACCTGGTCTTGCTTTGTGAATGATTGCCGCTTTAAAAATAGGGGAATTCTCGCACAAACTCCCACACCTCCAGCTTCTCGCACCCGTTACATTTACCCCCCAAATGTCTTACAGACTTTAAAACATTGATGAGCCACTAGCGGCCCGAGGGCCATAGCATATCCTCATCCGTGGTCCCCAGCTCCTTCTTGCTTTAGTGTCAGATTATTTGTTGCCTGTTAATTTCTTATCACAGACACTTAAGGTTTCTCTTTATTAAATTAAGTAACACCCCTTCTGTCCATCCAGGAAAGGATGCTGCAGAAATTTGCTGTGAGTGTGTCTTCACTTTCCGATTCAGGGAAAGGTGGGTAGGAAGAAGATTAGTGCTAGTGGCAGCTACATGCACCCTGACTCAGGGCTCTATTTATTAAACATATGTATCTAATTTATCTAGCATAAAAGCTGGAAAATGTGATATTTACGTATTCTCCATATTTAAGTGCAGAGATCCTTGACAGAAGACGGACAAGGAAGCCAGGTCGCAGCGGCAGCCGTTCGTACGCTCACCCCCACACTCAGCAGCCTCCCTCCCCTTTTTCGACCAGCCTCAGCAATCAACTCGCCAGGACACATTTTTGCTTCGGCTTTCCCGGCAAGCAATTTCAATTAAATATGGAGATAATAACATGTCGATACAGGGTGAAAAATATGTTTATTAAATATCCCTCTAAAACCACATCCCTAAGGCTGACTACCACAAACAATGTGCTAACTAAGCAATACATAAGAGCGATTTATACTGAAAGCTGGTGATCCTAAACCTCACGTTGTGTAGTACAATAATGGCTATCAGGTATCACAGTATATAAAGTCTTTTGAAATTGGGAGAGCTTCAGGCATAGCCAATGTCAATATGCGTTGACTTAAGTAGATATTTCAACTTTGAAATAACAAAGGACATGTCTATAATGTACAGAGCAGCTTTATGTAACTTATATAATAACTGTCTTTTAACTGATTGATGTAGATGTGCTGGATGCAGTTTATCCAGACTGTCCTCCATCCTGTTTGAAGGTTGAAGGTCTGTCTGCTCACAAGCACAAAACCTTGGCCCAGAGACCCCCTTTCAGGGCAAGGACTAGCTTCAAATGCCCACAGCTTTATTAACTGATATGGCTCATGCAGAAGGTTGCGGAGTCTGGATCACAGTTGAAATGCCTTCTCTTTGCTGCCCCACATCTTATTCTGATCTGCCCGTCACCATGTATCATTGGAGTAGTTGCTTCCAAGTTCCCACATTCTTCATGTATGGCCTCCATCTTTGTGTAGCCCAGTTCTGGTGGCACCGTTTTTGTCCCATTGTCTGGCTGAATGGTTACAATTAAATGTATTATTTTAAGTTATTGCAAAGATTTTAGGGTATTGTGTATAGAGATGAGCGGGTTCGGTTTCTCTGAATCCGAACCCGCCAGAACTTCATGGTTTTTTTCACGGGTCCGAGCAGACTCGGATCTTCCCGCCTTGCTCGGTTAACCCGAGCGCGCCCGAACGTCATCATGACGCTGTCGGATTCTCGCGAGGCTCGGATTCTATCGCGAGACTCGGATTCTATATAAGGAGCCGCGCGTCGCCGCCATTTTCACACGTGCATTGAGATTGATAGGGAGAGGACGTGGCTGGCGTCCTCTCCATTTAGATTATAAGAGACTGAGAGAGATTTACTGGAGCTGACTAGGAGGAGTACTGTTACTGTAGAAGTGTAGAGACTGAGTGGAGAGAGTTTACTAGTGAGGACAGTGCAGTTTACTTTATAATCCGTTCTCTGCCTGAAAAAAGCGATACACAGCACACAGTGACTCAGTCACATACCATATCTGTGTGCACTGCTCAGGCTCAGGCCAGTGTGCTGCATCATCTATTATCTATATATAATATTATATATATCTGTCTGACTGCTCAGCTCACACAGCTTATAATTGTGGGGGAGACTGGGGAGCACTACTGCAGTGCCAGTTATAGGTTATAGCAGGAGCCAGGAGTACATAATATATTATATAGTGAGTGACCACCAGACACACAGTGCAGTTTATTTAATATATCCGTTCTCTGCCTGAAAAAAGCGATACACACAGTGACTCAGTCAGTCACATACCATATCTGTGTGCACTGCTCAGGCTCAGGCCAGTGTGCTGCATCATCTATTATCTATATATAATATTATATATATCTGTCTGACTGCTCAGCTCACACAGCTTATAATTGTGGGGGAGACTGGGGAGCACTACTGCAGTGCCAGTTATAGGTTATAGCAGGAGCCAGGAGTACATAATATATTATATAGTGAGTGACCACCAGACACACAGTGCAGTTTATTTAATATATCCGTTCTCTGCCTGAAAAAAGCGATACACACAGTGACTCAGTCAGTCACATACCATATCTGTGTGCACTGCTCAGGCTCAGGCCAGTGTGCTGCATCATCTATTATCTATATATAATATTATATATATCTGTCTGACTGCTCAGCTCACACAGCTTATAATTGTGGGGGAGACTGGGGAGCACTACTGCAGTGCCAGTTATAGGTTATAGCAGGAGCCAGGAGTACATATTATATTAAAATTAAACAGTGCACACTTTTGCTGCAGGAGTGCCACTGCCAGTGTGACTGACCAGTGACCTGACCACACTGACCACCAGTATAGTTAGTAGTATACTTATATTGTGATTGCCTGAAAAAGTTAAACACTCGTCGTGTGACTTCACTTGTGTGTTTTTTTTTTTTTATTCTATAAAAATAAAACTCATTCTGCTGACAGACAGTGTCCAGCAGGTCCGTCATTATATAATATATAATATATACCTGTCCGGCTGCAGTAGTGATATATATATATTTTTTATATCATTTATCATCCAGTCGCAGCAGACACAGTACGGTAGTTCACGGCTGTGGCTACCTCTGTGTCTCTGCACTCGGCAGGCAGTCCGTCCATAATTGTATACCACCTAACCGTGGTTTTTTTCATTCTTCTTTATACATACATAGTTACATAGACATCTTCTCTTTATCAACCAGTCTATATTAGCTGCAGACATAGTACAGTACGGTAGTTCACGGCTGTGGCTACCTCTGTGTCTGCACTCGGCAGGCAGTCCGTCCATAATTGTATACCACCTAACCGTGGATTTTTTTCAGTCTTCTTTATACATACATAGTTACATAGACATCTTCTCTTTATCAACCAGTCTATATTAGCTGCAGACACAGTACAGTACGGTAGTTCACGGCTGTGGCTACCTCTGTGTCTGCAGTCGGCAGGCAGTCCATAATTGTATACTAGTATCCATCTCCATTGTTTACCTGAGGTGCCTTTTAGTTGTGCCTAGTACAGAGCATGTCAAATCCAAAACACCAAATATCAGGAAAAAAAGGACTCCAAAACCTAAAATAAAATTGTCGGAGGAGAAGCGTAAACTTGCCAATATGCCATTTACCACACGGAGTGGCAAGGAACGGCTGAGGCCCTGGCCTATGTTCATGGCTAGTGGTTCAGCTTCACATGAGGATGGAAGCACTCAGCCTCTCGCTAGAAAAATGAAAAGACTCAAGCTGGCAAAAGCAGCACAGCAAAGAACTGTGCATTCTTCGAAATCCCAAATCCACAAGGAGAGTCCAATTGTGTCGGTTGCGATGCCTGACCTTCCCAACACTGGACGTGAAGAGCATGCGCCTTCCACCATTTGCACGCCCCCTGCAAGTGCTGGAAGGAGCACCCGCAGTCCAGTTCCTGATAGTCAGATTGAAGATGTCAGTGTTGAAGTACACCAGGATGAGGAGGATATGGGTGTTGCTGGCGCTGGGGAGGAAATTGACCAGGAGGATTCTGATGGTGAGGTGGTTTGTTTAAGTCAGGCACCCGGGGAGACACCTGTTGTCCGTGGGAGGAATATGGCCGTTGACATGCCAGGTGAAAATACCAAAAAAATCAGCTCTTCGGTGTGGAGGTATTTCACCAGAAATGCGGACAACAGGTGTCAAGCCGTGTGTTCCCTTTGTCAAGCTGTAATAAGTAGGGGTAAGGACGTTAACCACCTCGGAACATCCTCCCTTATACGTCACCTGCAGCGCATTCATAATAAGTCAGTGACAAGTTCAAAAACTTTGGGTGACAGCGGAAGCAGTCTACTGACCAGTAAATCCCTTCCTCTTGTAACCAAGCTCACGCAAACCACCCCACCAACTCCCTCAGTGTCAATTTCCTCCTTCCCCAGGAATGCCAATAGTCCTGCAGGCCATGTCACTGGCAATTCTGACGAGTCCTCTCCTGCCTGGGATTCCTCCGATGCATCCTTGCGTGTAACGCCTACTGCTGCTGGCGCTGCTGTTGTTGCCGCTGGGAGTCGATGGTCATCCCAGAGGGGAAGTCGTAAGCCCACTTGTACTACTTCCAGTAAGCAATTGACTGTTCAACAGTCCTTTGCGAGGAAGATGAAATATCACAGCAGTCATCCTACTGCAAAGCGGATAACTGAGGCCTTGACAACTATGTTGGTGTTAGACGTGCGTCCGGTATCCGCCGTTAGTTCACAGGGAACTAGACAATTTATTGAGGCAGTGTGCCCCCGTTACCAAATACCATCTAGGTTCCACTTCTCTAGGCAGGCGATACCGAGAATGTACACGGACGTCAGAAAAAGACTCACCAGTGTCCTAAAAAATGCAGTTGTACCCAATGTCCACTTAACCACGGACATGTGGACAAGTGGAGCAGGGCAGGGTCAGGACTATATGACTGTGACAGCCCACTGGGTAGATGTATGGACTCCCGCCGCAAGAACAGCAGCGGCGGCACCAGTAGCAGCATCTCGCAAACGCCAACTCTTTCCTAGGCAGGCTACGCTTTGTATCACCGCTTTCCAGAATACGCACACAGCTGAAAACCTCTTACGGCAACTGAGGAAGATCATCGCGGAATGGCTTACCCCAATTGGACTCTCCTGTGGATTTGTGGCATCGGACAACGCCAGCAATATTGTGTGTGCATTAAATATGGGCAAATTCCAGCACGTCCCATGTTTTGCACATACCTTGAATTTGGTGGTGCAGAATTTTTTAAAAAACGACAGGGGCGTGCAAGAGATGCTGTCGGTGGCCAGAAGAATTGCGGGACACTTTCGGCGTACAGGCACCACGTACAGAAGACTGGAGCACCACCAAAAACTACTGAACCTGCCCTGCCATCATCTGAAGCAAGAAGTGGTAACGAGGTGGAATTCAACCCTCTATATGCTTCAGAGGTTGGAGGAGCAGCAAAAGGCCATTCAAGCCTATACAATTGAGCACGATATAGTAGGTGGAATGCACCTGTCTCAAGCGCAGTGGAGAATGATTTCAACGTTGTGCAAGGTTCTGATGCCCTTTGAACTTGCCACACGTGAAGTCAGTTCAGACACTGCCAGCCTGAGTCAGGTCATTCCCCTCATCAGGCTTTTGCAGAAGAAGCTGGAGACATTGAAGGAGGAGCTAACACGGAGCGATTCCGCTAGGCATGTGGGACTTGTGGATGGAGCCCTTAATTCGCTTAACAAGGATTCACGGGTGGTCAATCTGTTGAAATCAGAGCACTACATTTTGGCCACCGTGCTCGATCCTAGATTTAAAGCCTACCTTGGATCTCTCTTTCCGGCAGACACAAGTCTGCTGGGGTTGAAAGACCTGCTGGTGACAAAATTGTCAAGTCAAGCGGAACGCGACCTGTCAACATCTCCTCCTTCACATTCTCCCGCAACTGGGGGTGCGAGGAAAAGGCTCAGAATTCCGAGCCCACCCGCTGGCGGTGATGCAGGGCAGTCTGGAGCGACTGCTGATGCTGACATCTGGTCCGGACTGAAGGACCTGACAACGATTACGGACATGTCGTCTACTGTCACTGCATATGATTCTCTCAACATTGATAGAATGGTGGAGGATTATATGAGTGACCGCATCCAAGTAGGCACGTCACACAGTCCGTACTTATACTGGCAGGAAAAAGAGGCAATTTGGAGGCCCTTGCACAAACTGGCTTTATTCTACCTAAGTTGCCCTCCCACAAGTGTGTACTCCGAAAGAGTGTTTAGTGCCGCCGCTCACCTTGTCAGAAATCGGCGTACGAGGTTACATCCAGAAAATGTGGAGAAGATGATGTTCATTAAAATGAATTATAATCAATTCCTCCGCGGAGACATTGACCAGCAGCAATTGCCTCCACAAAGTACACAGGGAGCTGAGATGGTGGATTCCAGTGGGGACGAATTGATAATCTGTGAGGAGGGGGATGTACACGGTGATATATCGGAGGGTGAAGATGAGGTGGACATCTTGCCTCTGTAGAGCCAGTTTGTGCAAGGAGAGATTAATTGCTTCTTTTTTGGGGGGGGTCCAAACCAACCCGTCATATCAGTCACAGTCGTGTGGCAGACCCTGTCACTGAAATGATGGGTTGGTTAAAGTGTGCATGTCCTGTTTTGTTTATACAACATAAGGGTGGGTGGGAGGGCCCAAGGACAATTCCATCTTGCACCTCTTTTTTCTTTTCTTTTTCTTTGCATCATGTGCTGATTGGGGAGGGTTTTTTGGAAGGGACATCCTGCGTGACACTGCAGTGCCACTCCTAGATGGGCCCGGTGTTTGTGTCGGCCACTAGGGTCGCTAATCTTACTCACACAGTCAGCTACCTCATTGCGCCTCTTTTTTTCTTTGCGTCATGTGCTGTTTGGGGAGGGTTTTTTGGAAGGGACATCCTGCGTGACACTGCAGTGCCACTCCTAGATGGGCCCGGTGTTTGTGTCGGCCACTAGGGTCGCTAATCTTACTCACACAGCTACCTCATTGCGCCTCTTTTTTTCTTTGCGTCATGTGCTGTTTGGGGAGGGTTTTTTGGAAGGGACATCCTGCGTGACACTGCAGTGCCACTCCTAGATGGGCCCGGTGTTTGTGTCGGCCACTAGGGTCGCTAATCTTACTCACACAGCTACCTCATTGCGCCTCTTTTTTTCTTTGCGTCATGTGCTGTTTGGGGAGGGTTTTTTGGAAGGGCCATCCTGCGTGACACTGCAGTGCCACTCCTAGATGGGCCCGGTGTTTGTGTCGGCCACTAGGGTCGCTAATCTTACTCACACAGCTACCTCATTGCGCCTCTTTTTTTCTTTGCGTCATGTGCTGTTTGGGGAGGGTTTTTTGGAAGGGACATCCTGCGTGACACTGCAGTGCCACTCCTAGATGGGCCCGGTGTTTGTGTCGGCCACTAGGGTCGCTTATCTTACTCACACAGCGACCTCGGTGCAAATTTTAGGACTAAAAATAATATTGTGAGGTGTGAGGTATTCAGAATAGACTGAAAATGAGTGTAAATTATGGTTTTTGAGGTTAATAATACTTTGGGATCAAAATGACCCCCAAATTCTATGATTTAAGCTGTTTTTTAGTGTTTTTTTAAAAAAACACCCGAATCCAAAACACACCCGAATCCGACAAAAAAAATTCGGTGAGGTTTTGCCAAAACGCGTTCGAACCCAAAACACGGCCGCGGAACCGAACCCAAAACCAAAACACAAAACCCGAAAAATTTCAGGCGCTCATCTCTAATTGTGTAGCCCTTTTGAAGATTAGAGTGTTTAGGTTACCTAACACTGCTATATAAGGTTATGTCCAGAAATCAGTATAGAGAGTTTAGCACTATCAAGAAAGGAAGTGCTTCTCTGTTGATAAAGTGGATACTTTCAAGAGCAAAAATAACAAGCATAGGATCTGATTCTGAGTTAGGTGTAAAGAATAAAAACAATAAGTAACTATGCTCCTGGATAAACCATGTTGCAATGCAAGGGTAGCAAATACATTTATTTTTGCATGTGAGGTAAATATTGTCTGCTTTTGCATGTAGCCCACAAATGTTGGACAGCTTTATTTTTACGCTGCAATTTAGATCTCAGTTTGGACACAAACCTTTTCCAATCTAAATCTCTCTGCACATATTATAATTGCCCCACCTGGAGTGCAATATGGTGATCCATCAGGAAATCAGGACTATTCAACAGGTTTAAAAATCTCAATTCCCCAATCCAGACCGAAAATGGTTGGGATTGACAAATTGGGGAATTTTAACACGAATAGTTTCCCCAATTTCCCGATGGATCACCAATCACTGATGATCCGTTTCGATCTGTGGTTCCAGTCATGTCGGGAAATTGGGGAAACTGTGACTAGATGTATGGAGGCCATTACTTGCACTTTCTTACTTTATTTCCAACTCAGAAACAGGCCCATCAAAACTAAAGAATACTGCACTAGGCTTTAGAGCTTGCATAGCACTAGTTAGAAATGAAATGCACACGTTTCTGAGTGTAATGTCAACATTTGTCTGCTAAATTCGTGGAAAGGGTTAGCGCTAATTTACTTCTACATAATTCTGTTACACTGCATTACATAAGAGTTACTGTAAGTTTTCCCATAACAGATCTGCTTTGACATAAACTAGTGTTAGTATGGAATTCATATGCACTAGCGTACGCAGGGGGGGTTTATGAGTACCTAGAAACCCCCCCTGCTCTCCACTCCATTGCCCCAGCTGAACGATTCATTTTTTGTTTTTTTTAACAAGACGGAGGAGCTGCCGGTCTATGACACGGCAGCTGCCTCCTTATATTCATAGAGCCGCCGGCAGCGGGCTGACTCTACAATAGGTGGCGCTGGAGAGCACAGCTCCTCAGGAGCAGCAGTGCCCATGGTAACAATGCTGGCCGGGAGAAGCACTCTCTTCCTCCGTCCCGGCCAGCGATAGGCACAAGTATGAGCCTGCGGATCAAGCATGTGTGGCGCAAGTAAGGGGTGCTGGGGGATGGCAGGGGAGGCATCGCATCCACCTGTGTTTATTTGCGTACATATTATTAAGAGATATACGGGAGAGGGGAAAGTAAAGTGTGTGTGTTATTAAGGTGAAGTGTGTGTGTGCTATTAAGGTGAAGTGTGTGTGTGTGTGTGTGTGTGTGTGTGTGTGTGTGTGTGTGTGTGTGTGTGTTATTAAGGTGAAGTGTGTGTGTGTTATTAAGGTGAAGTGTGTGTGTGTGTGTGTGTGTGTGTGTGTGTGTGTGTGTGTGTGTGTGTGTGTGTGTGTGTGTGTTATTAAGGTGAAGTGTGTGTGTGTGTGTGTGTGTGTGTGTGTGTGTGTGTGTGTGTGTGTGTTATTAAGTTGGAAGTGTGTGTTTGTAATAAGTGAAGAGGTGTGTGTGTGTGTGTGTGTGTGTGTGTGTGTGTGTGTGTGTGTGTGTGTGTGTGTGCGTAATAAGTGAAAGCGGTCTGCATATAAAGTGAAAGGGATGTGCATGCGTATAAAGTGAAAGAGATGTGCATGTGTGCGCGTAATAAATGAAAAGTGTGTGAAATAAGAGAAAGAGGTGTGCGTATAAAGTGAAAGGGGTGTGTGTGCATATACAAAGTGAAAGAGATTGTGTGTGTGTGTGTGTGTGTGTGTGTGTGTGTGTGCGCGTAATAAGTGAAAGAGGTGTTTGTGTGCGTATAATGTGAAAGAGGTATGTGTGCTATATATTTATGTACATATATAGTGTCACTTTAGTCCTTCCCCTGCCCCACCTACTGTATGCATGGCTCCACACCCACATTGGAAACCCCCCTTCACAAATCCTGCGTTTGCCCCTGATATGTTGTACCAAGGGCCGGGATCCCTGCTGGCATGATCTCGACAGCGGGATCCCGGCCACCAGTATCCCGGCAGCAGGGCCAACGATGGACAGCCCCATGCGAGCTTGCTGCGCTCACCAAACTGTGGGCACGGTGGCTCACTGCACTCACCACAGGATCTATTCTTCCTCTATGTGTGTCATGGACACCCATAGAGGGTGAAAAGACTTGCGCCAGTATTCCGACGGCGGCATTTCACGGCCTGTCGGGATTCTGGCATCGGCAATGGGACCGCCGGGATCCCGACAGGCAATCTAGTTATCGTCTCCTATTAGTATATACATTCCATTGCATCAGACACATTGAACAAATACATTTTGGGTTAGTGTGTTATGTCTTTTATCCCTGCTGTAGAACTAAAGTTCCATTAATATATTTAATTAGAGAATTTTTCCAAAGCTTCATGGATAATGTCAATATTCTCTATTTATTCTTTATCAATGACATATATAACCATTATAAATATTTATTATAGCTTTACTTGGTATAAGAAAAGGCTAGGCTCAAACGTCAATATATGGTCATTTGCTTTAAATATTTCTTCTTTCGTTAAGATAACATAGTGACATTATTATCAGTTAGTGCAGTTATAGTGAGTTGCTTATTATGTAGCTGTTACCTTAAAGGTCACTGAAAGGTTACCTAAGTGAGTTATGTCATCTCTGACATCTGATAAGATTCAACAATACACTATAGGCAAACGTCAAACGTAGAAATTTTTAGCAGAAGGAAACACTTGTTTGGCTTTTTCTATATAAAAAAAAAAAAAAGAAATGAGGTAACATTAAAACAAATAAAAAAAAAGTGAGAATAACTTTGAAGCACATGATTGTTGATGATGGTAGCGGCTGCCTACATAGGTGGCTTACTAACCAGGGACAAAAATAGTTAACAATAAAAAAAATTATAAAATGACTAACATAGAAGTTTACTATTGGTCATTGTGGTGAAATGAGGGGTTAAATTTTCCCTACCATGGTTGTGCTTCATTTCCTGCAGTTAATTGACTTTGTCAGGGACACTTTTTAACTCTTTGGTTTTCTTCATTCCAGGGTTTAATATATGTGAGGGTAGATTAATATTATGTGGAGGTTAGTTTTATGTGGGGGCTGGTGTTGGAGGGGAATTCATGTTTTGTGGAGGTTTGGGTTATTAATGTTATAAGGGGGGCAGTGTGGGAAAGTGTTATTGCTATGTGGCGCTTGTGCTGTATTTATTGGGATTGGGTATTGATGGTATGTTGAGGTTGCTATGGTTGCTACTAATGTTATGTGGGGACTATTAAATGTGGATGTTATTAATGTAATATAGGGATTCCAGCGTCAGGCTTCTGTTGTGTGTTGGGATTTGGGTGCCAGTATCTTGTGTGCAGGGATCCTAAACATATCCCGTTGAACACACAGGGCCTGATTCACAGTTGCATGCAACTTGGCCGCAGATGCTGCTGCTTTGCATGCTCAGAAATATTTTTGTCATGATGGTCCCGCAAACCACTTGTGCAGTTGAGGCGATTCCACAATGACACAATTGCACCTCATGCCTCCTGTTCCTCCTACTGTGCCGTGCTACGTTCCCCACAGAGCCAAACTGGCTGCCCTCTTTGGGCGGGAGCAGCCAGTAAATCAGCGCAATGGCAAGTATGATTCATAGTGGAGATGTAGCAGATCTGAGTAATACTCTGAAATGCCTGTGGTTGCTCAAAGTTGTCTATGCTCAGTTTGGAATGTGTGCCTGATGCGAAAGTGGACTTCTGTAAAACCATGAATCAACACTACTGTGTGCAGCAATTGTGAATTTATTTTCTACTGTGAGTGACACAAATCTGTAGATTGAATAAGCTCAATTTTGTATAGAGGAACATAAATGTGTTAAGTGCTAGCACTATTCCATAATGTTCAATACAAGGAGGGAAGAGGAAAAAAAGTGAGAAACAATATCAAGGGCATGTATAGGGTGAGTACTATAAATTGAGTGAAAGGAAAGGACTACAAAGTTGTAAAAAAAAAAGTAGTGCAGCATGGGGGGGTTTTAGTGGGTTTCTGATACAAAATAAAATGTATACTGTAATGCAATCTATCCTACCATATGCCCTTCCATATAATACACTACTTTTCCTAACACAAAGTACAGTTCAAACAGACGTGGTGCTTTTATAAATTGGGCAGAATTGACACGTTATACATAGCTTTATTATACACGGTTGCTATGCAGTTGCTAGCTAAACAGCCCTTGCATTTAAATAAACAAGTTTTATGCAAGGCAGATCACTTGAGCTCTTTTAAGTTACCATTACTGACAAATTATATGTTATACATAAGACGCTTATTCTCACATGTGCTGCATACATTAAAATCCATTCTTTCCCAGAATTAACTGAAACAGTATACTTTACATGCTGCTAACGCAATGCATCCTGTTTGTATTTAAGGAAGAATGATTATCTTTCTATGACATACTATTTGTACATCTTGATTACTTTATATTTAACTTTGAACAACATTTTTATCATAATTATAGCGTTCTTTAAAGCTTATGAGCTGATATTACTGTGTTCAAAAAATGTCATATTAAGTTATAAAACTGGTCTCAAGTGGCATTTAATTTTCTGCAATGTGTAGTAGATTTTGTGTTTAGTTTATTGTGTATATTTTTTTATTCCAAATGATATGTCCTCATTAGCTTGTAAATTATGTGCATCTTTGTAATGTACAGTATTGGCTTTACATCACTTCTCAAGCTGTATCTTCTATATGATATTATTGTGCATGTACCATAGAAGGCTATGTTGCTGCTTGGCAGTGCTGGATTACGAAATAGGCAGCTTAGACACCGGCATACACGCCCCATGCCTTTTAGGGGTCTCGCGATAACTGATCAAAATGATACTGATTTGATCTTGAAATAAAATTACAATAAAGCTCTCTTAAATTATTTCCAAAAAATTGAAAAAATTAATCAACTCCAAGAAACAAACACTTTACATTAAAGACTCTATACAGAAAATACTGTATTAATGCAATGTACACATTAACAACTCAAAGTACATAAACCATAGACATCAGATTCACATTACAGATTGTAGATTGTTGGTTGGTAAAATTAAAAACGTAGATAATTTGCAAGGGGGGCCCAGAGATTTCGACTTCGTTTGTTCCCAGCATATGCTTTTATTAAGTGATTATATTGATTATGTAATGTTAAAGGAAGTGGGAGAGACAGGTAGGGTTAGGCTGCAGTAGAGGACATTTAGGGTTAGGTTGTGGCAGGGTACAGCTAGGGTTATGCTCCTGGAAGGGTGGTTTAAGGGTAGGGTTAGGCTTAGAATATTCACCAGGATCCATCTGCATTTTGACTTTCGGCATTCCGATTCTGACCGTCGTGATCCCGACCGTATTTGATAATATCCTATGTTCATCATAACACTACCTTTCCTGGATTACAATAACACTCAGGGTACTTTCCAGGCAATTCATCCACACCCAGCTAGCTCCTCCCTCTGTTGTCTGGTTCTTCTTGCACTCCTCTAAACCTCATTTCTCCCTCCACCCTGTTCTTACTTCTTTATTATCCCATCCCTGATACCCCTACCCCACATCACATGTCTCCTCAACAACTGTTAGTCCATTGGCTACACATCCCTTTGGTCATGCTTAAAATCTCATAGATCCAACTCTTCTCCAGGTTCCTGTTCTCACTTTCTTAGGGCTTACCTTAGTAGGATTTCACTATCTACTGTTACACTGGCATTTGACACTCAATTATTTCTGCTATCACTTGGAAAAGTAAATAAAATATTTTGCAAAAATAACTAAGCAATGCAAGAATACAAATCACCAAACATTGTAATACATGTATACAGTTTTTTTATGGAACATAAATAAGTAGATTTATGATTGCTTCTAAAATACAATTAAAATGTGTCTATATCTAACTGGTTTAATGAGGCCTAACCAATAATGTATAGATACAGTTTACTAACAGTCATTTCATTATGTAACACTCTTTACAGCAAAAAGAGTAAACCTTAATAGAGTCTAATTAAACCAAGATAAGCAGCTAACATAATAGCCTATAGCATATTTATTATTGATGACCATTTGCTATCCATGGATTACTAAGTATCACACATCACTAACAACAAGATATTTGAAATATAATTAAACATTTAACCTAAAAATCTAATGTTCAACTTCTTCAGCATTTTATGTATCATTATTATTGGAAGGTAATAACTATTTTTTTAAGATAGATAGAAACAATAGAGTGTTAATAGAAATGAATAAGAATGATAAAAAAAAATCCAAGATGATTAAATAAATTAGAAAACTTTTGTTTAATTTTTCCATTTCTGTTTTAAACGTTCTTTTCAGCTTTGTGGTGGGAAATGGGTGCTTAAATTGTAGGGGAGGGCAAGTTGCTAATAAAAAAAAAAAAAGGGTATCCAAGAACATGAACAAAAATCACATGAACTAGTTTTGTATTTATAGTGATTTCACTGAATCCCTCTGCCAAGTTAAATCATAAACTAAATAAGCATCTTTTACAGTATCTCCCATTTGAATGTAACAATCCTGTCCTGGAATTGACCTAAATGTGATTTGTGTTAGGTAATTATAACTGCAGTGCTACAGCAATTATATGTATATGCAGGGACGGACTAGGGCCAAAAATCGGCCCTGGCATGTGCATGCACACGCGTGCTGTGAAAGAGGGGGTGCTGACACTACCCACGGGGGTGTGCCGCGAGTTAGGGGGCATGGCCTCACATTTCTATGGAGTCGTGCGCTTCAGCGGGGTTGGGCGGAGGCTTGCGACGCGGCACATTGGTGAGTGCCGCAATTCAGGGGGGTGCCCTCATTTCCTCAGATATGCATGCTTCAGTGGGGTTGGGCGGCCAGACCAGAGAGCCAGAAGCTGCGCTGCACATGCCCTTCCCAGCTCTCTGCATGACTGGACCGGCCCACCAGCCCATTGGTCCTTCTGGCATTTGCCAGAAGTGCCAGATGGGCAGTCCGAGTGTGTATATATGTGAATTTATACACTGTCTGTATTATTTATTATTTATGTATCTTGTCAATTTTTCCCTTTGAGACAGCACTATGGAACTCGTGTGGTGCCTTATAAATGAAAGGTAACAATGTAATAATAATCCCCATGGTAAATTTGACACTGATCAAATTCAATAGAGACACAATAACTGTGAAATGAATTACTGAGCAACTCTAGCTACCTATACTTTGTATGTCACATGGTTAATAGTGAAACTTGGTGAAGTGCATGATCTAGTGATATGTAAACCATAGCTGTGAGCAACACGTCAAAGGTAACCATAGTGGTGTTTGCTTGTGAATAAATAATTTTTGCAAACTTCGTAAGTTCAATTATGCTAATCCTTACAATGTACGTCTCTATTTATAATCACATTGTTATTGCTGCTAATAACATTGATCATACAGGTGGTAAGTTGAACTAATATGACAATAAGGATTATTTTAAAAACTCCTTTACCAATGAGCAGTTGCTGAGACATGGGCTCCAATAATAGCCATGGGTAGGCATGGTGCGTAAGAAGTGAATTGATAGCTTGTGCTATCACTTTACCTCTTGCGCATACACAGTGATGAGCATTCACAATCCCTCTCTGACCACGGCTTCTCCCATAGTGAACAGCAGGATAACAGCAAATGCAGATGGCGTTATGAACTGCAAACAAGCTCCAAAACCCAAGATTTTGGAGCTTGTTAAATAGCCACTTAATGCCTCCTCTTAGAAAACGATGGGTATGGCTGCTTGCAAAGCAAGAGATATGTCAAAATCTCCTATGTTAGAGTTTTGATAAATCAGTGTGAAACTAAAATCTGCCTTAGACATGTGGAAAAAGACAGCACATTCTATGATCAGAATTTGTTTCATAAATAGACATTTAGTGGTAGGTTTACTAAAGGTTGATTTAAAAAATTTATCTAAATCGATGTTGTGTCTCCAGAGCTAAAACACACATTATCTAACACACTATTTTTATATATTGATTTTTGAATGTTAGTAAATGTGTGCATTAGCCCCTGCAACACATCAATTTATCCCCCAATGTTTATTAACATAATGTACAAATTAACACTTACATACTGAAAAGAAAAACAGTACTTCCTGATAGATAATCGTGTTGCTAAAAATAATGTATACTTTGTTGGAGTAGCCCATAGCAACCAATCAGATTCTACCAATCACTTTATAGACTCTACTAGATAAATAAAAGCTAGAAACTGATTATCTTGGGGAACTTCTCACTTGTCTTCTTTGGAAGGTTTGATACAGCATCAATGCATTGTACCCAGTGTCAGACTGGGGTATAAAGGGCCCACCAGAGAATACAGTGGTAGGGGTCAAAGATTAAGGGGTGTGGTCAGCCACCAAAGGGGGTGTGGCCAGCCACCACAAAGGTATTTAGCCAACCATTAAAGAGGACCTGCAAAAAACAGGGTCCCTTTAAAAAAGGAGAAGACAGGGGTGTGAGGACCCCCAACTTTGATGCAGTGGAGCCCACCGAGGATTTCCCCTGTAAGCCCGTGTGCCTGTCCGCCCCTGAGTGTCCCATTCCAGAATGATACATCATGCCTGCCGGCATTGTTAGCTTTCCCTCGCACCCCGCAGAGGTGAGCAGAGTAACTTGCAATACCGGCACTAACATTAGTAGCCAATTGGTTGCTATAGCAACTTCTCTACCTAGCTTCATTAGAAGGTTTGAGACATCTTTCCTGTATAATGATGTCTTAAGACAAAAAATGTATAATTTTCGATGGATGTCGCTTAGAGTCTTTAGGGGGGAATTCAATTGTGCACAATGTATTTTTGTGAGAAAAAATGGGCTGTATTGTGATTTTTTTGACCAATGTTTTCTTCAGGCAATTCAATTAAAGCCCTTTTTCTCACGAATAAAAACCAGTTTTCACTTGAAAACACATAGGATCTATGATAAGTTCCCGGACCTATGTGTTTTACTGATCATGGCTGCAAAAAATGGCACTTATCAAGGATTTTGTTTCAGGTCCTGATATGGGTCGGCATCGGGGTTAATTGGATAAACCCCTGGGGGATCAATTAGCTGTGAAAAATTGAATCCCCCCCTTAGTGTGAAAGATGAATAGTTATGACTGTTGGCTTCCTGTCAGTCTGTTGAGTAACCAAAGTACAGTATTCACTCATAATATATGAGGCTTTTCTGCTTAAAATTACCCCTTAAAGAAGGAATAGAAACATGCCAAATACATCTTGGAGGAAAACAGCTACAACTAATAATTAAAACATATTTCAATATAGAAATATTTGGATTATGACTTATATAACATGGATGTTGCAAATCAAGAACACAGCACAATCCTGTGCAATATGGGACAAATATAAAAAAATAAATAATGGAGATTGTGTTTAGCAACACAAATTCATTTGGAACTCAGCCTACAGACCTATTGTAAATGAATAATATAGTATGTAATTTAATCAGAAAGCAAATCTTCACAGGGAGATGCATGCTGCAAGATAACACAGAACCTAATTCTAATTATGGGCATATATTAGTTGTATGCCTAAGATGTGGGTTTTATACATTCTACATACATCTTCATGACTAACAAACCCCCAATGAAAATATATAATACAGTTTTCCTCTAATAGAAATTGTTTCCTTTCGATTTTCTACTAAGCTGAATAAAGGAAATTGCCTGATCCTGCAGTTGGAGAAATTTGTAATAAGATAACTAGCTAGTGTACAGATACACTATATGAGATACACATGCAGCACCCACAGCAGTCAGCTAAATGTCACGGTTTCCACACTGCCACCTTACAAAACGTTGCTGGTATGTTGACACTCTCTCTGTGTAAATAACCTGAAGACAATACACAACTGCATAATCTGTTTTCAAGAAACATAATATGGCCTTATAAGCAGAGTGTCTGTTTCTAGATGAAGCACATTGGGATAACATGAAGCTGTGGTTCTGGAAGTCCATAGAGCAGCAGGTCATCCTCTAAAATCCATGGAAATCTCTGATAAACTTGACTTTTTAAAAATTGTGAGTGCAATAAGTGTTGATTTAATAAATCTTTGAAATATATAATGTACTCAACAATTCCAAATGTTCTCTTCTTCCGAGTGGACTTGTATATGGAGACTTAATTTATTCTGTTTTGAATCTGGGAACTGCTAATAACAACGAGAAAAAGGTTCTGAGATTCCTGAGTTTCAGATCAGCACTTTTTATAATGACTATTTGGTATGGGATCTACAGAGTAAACATTAATTTCTTTGATGTCACATTGGTGTATTTTTTTAAATAGTGCACTATATTCCATTAGGACAATGGCATATCTATAATGGGGTCACACAGGCCCCTGGATCCAGGGGATACACACCCATATCTTCTATACTCACCTTTCCGGAGTCCAGCATCAGCAGCCCAATGTGCTGCAAAATCACCTGGAAAATGTCTGTCAGACCATTTTCCCAGCGTTTTGCGCATTTGCAGTGGGGAAATCACTGAAAAATGGCTGCTACTAGTGCTCTAAAGCAGCACTGCCAGCAAGAGAGGAGGGGAGAAGGCTCAGGCAGAGACTGCACATGGGCCTTCACCTCTCCTGATTCACCCCAGCACTATGAGGCACCTATCTATCTATCTAGCCAGAGCCGTTTCTTGGGGCGGGCGGGGCGTGCATTCGCTCTTGCTGGCTCAGTTTGTGCTCCCCCTCCTCCCCATTATTACTATTCTGCTAGGGGGCAGAGTTTCGTGTAATGACGTGTTTGCATCGTGACGTCAATGCAAACGCGTCATTAATCGAAACTACGCCCCTGAGCGGAGTACTGATGACGGGGAGGAGGGGGAGCCAAGACATGGCGGGCAAGCCAGGAGGAGGGAGAGGCGGGCAGGCGCAGGCTGAAGAGCGGGATGGAAGAGGACCCCTGGCCGGCGGATGCTGCTGCAAACGTAAGTATAGCACACTCTTTTTCTCTTTTCTCTCTCTCTCTCTCTCTCTCTCTCTCTCTCTCTCTTTGTAGAAGGGGACTCTGCCTTCTATAATGTGTAAAATGGGGACTCTTGCCTGCTATAATGTGTAAAATGGTGGCTCTTGCCTGCAGTAATGTGTAAAATGGGCACTCTTGCTTGCAGTAATGTGTAAAATGGAGACTCTTGCCTGCCGTAATGTGTAAAATGGGGACTCTTGCCTGTCGTAATGTGTAAAATGGGGACTCTTGCCTGCCATAATGTGTAAAATGGGGACTCTTGCCTGCCGTAATGTGAAAAATGGGGACTCTTGCCTGCCGTAATGTGTAAAATGGGGATTTAATGTATCAAGGGCATTGCAGTGTGCGGCATAATACGGTGCAGAGGGCTTTACTGTGTAGGGCTTATGGTAGATTTTTTTTTTCCTGTGGTGGCCGTGATCTGTTGGTGCAGGGTCAAAAAATGGGGTGTAAGGTAGTCTTTTCAGATGAGGCCTCACCCTTCCTGACAAGGCCACGCCCATTTTAACAAGGTCACGCCCCCTATATATTTTTTAATCTGTGGGGGGCATCTTTTTATGTTGGGGGGGCGCATTATTAAATCTCGCACTGGGAGCCAAATTGGCTAGAATCAGCCCTGTATCTAGCGTCCTTGAGTTCTATTCACAAATGTTTCTGAGTGCTGCACCTCTGCTTGTGTATATTCATCTATAGTGAGGGCACTGAAACCAGTATAATTTGAAGTGGAGTGTCGGGTTTGAACTAGAGTATATCTCAGCGATGACTTCTCCAAGAATTTAAAACACCATCACTCTGGATTATTTCAACGTTTCAAGATCATTTATTTAGACCATTTCGTCAGGATACAAAGTTATCAGATGAGCAAATAAAACATATTTTCATGTGTCCATCACATTTTAATTATATAGCTGTAACTGTAATGCGTTACAGATTACAGCTATATAATTAAAATGTGATGGACATATGAAAATATGTTTTATTGTTAAATGATGATATATGTATTGTAGTTGGCTCCTATTGGATTTACACACCTGTTCATTATGTGGTGCAGGTTTGTCTCACATATGTGCTTGATTCTCCACACCTGTCTAAGAGCAGGTAGGGGGGCATTCACCTTTGGTGGGAAAGGGATTTTAAGAATTGTTGGTGTCATTTGATAACTTTGTATCCTGATGAAAGGTTCAAAATAAATGATCCTGAACGTTGAAATAATCCAGAGTGATGGTGTTTTAAATTCTTGGAAAAGTCGTTGCTGAGTGCCGCTACTGCGAACTGTGTGTGTGTGTGTGTGTGTGTGTGTGTGTGTGTGTGTGTGTGTGTGTGTGTATATATATATATATATATATATATATATGTATATGCGACAAGGTGAATAGGCACTCACCATGACAGGAGTGATAGTTGCTCAGGTGCCATCTGGAAGGAATCCATATACAATACATCAGACAAGCAGCAGCACTTGGAGACGTAATGAAGAAATAACGGTGTATTTATGACATCACTTCAATCCATCCAACGTTTCGGGACAGTATAGTCTCTTTGTCAAGGTGATACAGTGAATAACTGTATTATTAGAACTGTATGTGATACAGTGAATAACTGTTATTCACTGTATCACCTTGACAAAGTGACTATACTGTCCAGAAACGTTGGATGGATTGGAGTGATGTTATATATACACCGTTATTTCTTCATTACGTCTCTAAGTGCTGCTGCTTGTTTGATGTATTGTGTGTGTGTGTGTGTGTGTGTGTGTATGTATATATATATATATATATATAATAAAACGCCTCTCACATCGTCTTTTTCTTACGGTTGTGTCGCGAAGTCCAATTTGGGTGTGCAGGTGCTTGAGGCCTAAATTCCAATTGAAGTTGCTGTTCTGCTGAATTCATATAGAAACAGGTACTATATATTGCTAAGGAGTACCCTAAGGGAGAAGCATTCTTAAAAGGAGTGAGTTATTTACCTTCCTTTTTTTAAAATTCATCACATGGGTGTGATTCTGATTATTATATTAGAAATCACAATTTCAATATAGTGGTTTTTTGAGACACTATAGGCACAAAGCACTTTATATATAAAAATTATTTTTGCAACATATGCACAAATAAGTCACTAGTCACTTTAGAACATTAAAAGCATTTTTGCTGACACTTATCTTCCCTCTCTACCTACGTGACTATACCTAAACCCCTCGCTGAGGGTGTCTGTACAAGGAGTAAAAGGACAAGGGAAGACGACCATTTAAAGATACCACTACGGGCTTATTTTGAGCATATTTCTGGTACGCATATAGAATATTAGCTGCACATTTAAGGAATATTCCACACCAGACCACTGAAGGCGCAGAGACTTTGGCCCTCATTCCGAGTTGTTCGCTCGGTATTTTTCATCGCATCGCAGTGAAAATCCGCTTAGTACGCATGCGCAATGTTCGCACTGCGACTGCGCCAAGTAACTTTACTATGAAGAAAGTATTTTTACTCACGGCTTTTTCTTCGCTCCGGCGATCGTAATGTGATTGACAGGAAATGGGTGTTACTGGGCGGATACACGGCGTTTCAGGGGCGTGTGGCTGAAAACGCTACCGTTTCCGGAAAAAACGCAGGAGTGGCCGGGGAAACGGTGGGAGTGCCTGGGAGAACGCTGGGTGTGTTTGTGACGTCAACCAGGAACGACAAGCACTGAAATGATCGCACAGGCAGAGTAAGTCTGGAGCTACTCTGAAACTGCTAACTCGTTTGTAATCGCAATATTGCGCGTACGTCGGTCGCAATTTTAAGAAGCTAAGATTCACTCCCAGTAGGCGGCGGCTTAGCGTGTGTAACTCTGCTACATTCGCCTTGCGAGCGAACAACTCGGAATGAGGGCCCTTATCTCTATTGAACATATATATATATATATATAAATATATATGTATATATAAAACTGTGTATATATAAAACTATATATAAATAAAAAAAAATAAAATAAAAAAAAATTTATATATATATATATATATATATATATATATAAATGTATTTATTTTTTTACATATATTTATCGCTTACTGCAAGGAGCAGCCAGGACCAGAGACATTTATTTCGTTATTAATGGTTTCTTGTACAGTTTCTTATATATCACAGCATATTCCATTGCGTTTTACAATTGGAAACAACAATGACAACATAAAACTGGATAATAATAAACAGTCATAGAGGTAGGAAGGCCCTGCTCGCAAGTTTACAATCTAGGGAAATAGGCATCGATACACAATGATAGGTGTTATCTATTGCATAACTATCCACCAGATTGCAAAGGTTCTTTGTGGGCTGTATAATATGATCACACAGTGATGTTGGCATGAGGTCAGGAGGAAGGAACAGTGATGAAAGAGAAAATATGTGAGGATATCTGTGGACTGTACAGAGGGGATGTAAGTGTATAGGAAAGCTTATGAAGGTTGAGTGAACAGTTCTGGAATGTGATAAGCTAGCCTGAAGAGATGAGTATTCAATGAACGCTTGAAGGTTTGGAGACTAGAGGAGAGTCTTAATTTGTGGGGTAGTGCATTCCACAGAGTACGTGCAGCTTGAAGAAAGTACTGCAATTGTTAATGGGAGCGAAGAATGAGTGTGGATAAGAGACGTAGGGGGTAATTCAGACCTGATCGCTCGCTAGCGTTTTTTGCAGCGCTGCGATCAGATCAGAACTGTGCATGCGTATGCACCGCAGTGCGCAGGTGTGTCGCACAGGTACAAAGCGGATCGCCGCTCAGCGATGGCTTTGTGCAAAGAATCCATTCGCACGGGCCATTGCAAGGAGATTGACAGGAAGAAGCCATTTGTGGGTGTCAACTGACCATTTTCTGTGAGTGGTTGGAAAAACGCAGGCGTGTACAAGCATTTGCAGGGAGGGTTCCTGACGTCAATTCTGGTCCTGGACAGGCTGAAATGATCACAGTGGCTGTGTAAGTCCTGGGCTGCTCAGAGACTGCACAAGATCTGTTCGTACAGCTCTGCTACACATGCGTTCGCACACTTGAAAAGTGAAAATACACTCCTGTATGGATGGCGACTATCTGTTTGCAGCAGTGCAAAAAAAACCTAGCGAGCGATCAGGTCTGAACTAGGCCCGTAGATCTTGTGAGAGCGAAGAAGCCGGGTTGGGAGATATTTTGAGATAAGCAAAGAGATGTACATTGGTGTAGTGTACAGTAGATTACAGGTAACCAATGGAGGGACTGACAGGGTGGATCTGCAGACAATAAACCTTTAGCGAGGAAGATCAGCCTCGCAGCTGCATTCAAAATGTATTGTAGTGGTGAAAGTCTCTTTTTGGTAAGACCAGTAAGAAGACTATTGCAACAGTCAATGCGGGAGATAATGAAAGCATGGATTTGAGTTTTTGCAATGTCTTGTGTAAGGTATTGTCGTATTTTGGATATGTTTTTAGATGCATGTAACATGATTTTGAGACAGATTGAATGTGGGGAACAAAGGACAGTTCAGAGTCAAGGATGACACCTAGGCAGTGAGCTTGTGGGTTAGGATTGATTGTTGAGTTCTCAACAGTGTTAGAGATATCATGTTGGTAACTACTATTCACAGGTGGAAATATAATTAACTCTGTTTTGGAAATATTAAGTTTGAGGTGGCGAGACGAAATGAAAAGATGAAATGGCTGAACGGCATTCAGTGACATGGACCAATACAGATGGTAATAAATATGGGGAGGACAGGTAGATTTTAGTATCATCTGCATACAGATGATACTGAAATCCAAAAGAGCTGATTAGTTTGCCAAGAGATGTGAAATAGATAGAGAGAAGCAGAGAACCTAAGATTGAGCCTTGCGGTACTCCAACTGAAAGAGGTAGCAAAGAGGCAGGGCCGTCTTAATAGCAGTGTAGGCCCCTGGGCAAAGTAATGCACTGGGGGCCCTACTCTTCCTCCAGCAGTAGTGGTGGTGGCTGCTAGCAGTAGCAGCTTTAATGTCCCACGGGCGGTACTGGGGGCTCTATCTTCCGCTCAGCATGCAGGTCCTGGAGCAGTAATTTCTGCTAATTACTCCTTTACTGCACAGATGGTGGGAGATGGGGTGGGAGGGAGAACACTAAACTGTAGTTGGGGGCATTGACTTTCAGGGTGATAGAGGGTGTTAAATATGCAGGAGAGGGGTGGATAGTGGTGTTGGCTTAATATTTATCATTTTCCAGTGGGAGGGCAGCATGTTTGACTGCAGATATATTGGAAATAGATTTCTTAGCTTTCAATTGAATAAAAATCTAGAGAGTCCCACCTTTAAGTAGGTACTAGGGACTTGGAGATCGGACTTCAGGAGCCAGAGCAATCCACCAATGAAAATATATATAAAACTGCGTACCAGGCGTGTGAAGCTGGAGCAGGGACCACCAGATGCTGGAAGGCTGATATTTCTGGTTCTGGGCATAGTAGAGACAAGCTGCTAGTGTTCACTGAGAGGGGAGAGTCCCAGCTTGTGGCATAAACCATCAGTACCTGGGATATCTGGCTGGAAATAGTAATTAACAGGCTTGGATGGGGACCACTGCTTTAAAGTTGGATATCTCCTGCTCCCAAGGGCCAATTTAAAAAAAAATCTGGTACCCCTGGAAAATGGGGCCATTATACTCCTGAGGCCTTTGGAAAACTGCCAATTGAGCCCACACGAAAAAACCCTGCAAAGAGGCGGTGTACTTAGAGACGCAGACACTGAAGGAGCGATTAGATAGGTAGGATAGGAACCACGAATGGGCTGTGTCTTGAAGACCTAGGGATTGTAGTGTTTGTATAAGAAGAGAGTGTTCAACAGTGTCAAAAGCAGCAGAGAGATCTTGAAGAATAAAAAGTGTGTAATGTAGACAGTCTTATATGTGATGAAGTTGCTTGAAATACAAGCTTTTCTTCCTACCTTGCTTGCTCCGGGAATTGGATTCCTCCTCTGCCGGCACCATCTTCCCAGTGATATTTGGGAAAAGGGCACATGGACACTAGAGAGCAAAAAGTCAGAGTCTTTCTTTACTTTTAATGTGTGGTGCCATCTTCTTGAAGATGTCACTGGGAAGGTGGCACTGGCCATAAGCATAACTCGCTGCACTCAGAAAGATGGGGGTACAGTGGACCTGAGCCCCCATCAGGCCCCTCCAGCATCCCAGGCTTGGGTTATTGGTACCCACTCCCCCCTTGATGCCAGTGCCAAGGCCATGCTATTGATTACACTTATATGTACGAGTTGAATAAATGTATGCAATGAGAGGTCTTGTTATCTTATTCATTGAACTACCCTCATAAATATATAACAGTTCAGTGGTTTCTGCACTCCTGAATCACAATAATTTTTGTCTTGGTGCTCACCAAATAACATACTGGTTCCAAATTGAGTGGCACTCTCCAGTCTTTTAAATACATCACTCCACACATCATCCTTAACTGCAACATTTTCGGATACATAGCAAAACCAACCTGGATTACTTACCTTAAATAGGCTCCCTGTATCGCGGATGCCCGCAGGCTCCATCAGCGGCACCAACCTGACTTCCGGTCACTTCCAGTTCTGCGTCTGCTGGAAACTGCCTCTGTTGCCCTGGCAACCCACTGCCAGTGACACCAACAAAACCCTACACCAAAATAAACCAAAACAGTGTATATAGCAGTGTATAAAACATAGCTGTGCATATTGAACTGACATAACAATATATGGTAATCTAATTTCATAATATTATAAACCCCAAAAAATGATCAGAAAAAGTCAGGTTCATACCACCATGCAATTATAATACAAAATAGCCCAGGCAGCCCAGCCAAGCATTTTACTTGCATCCTATGTGCTAATAAAAATGCAGAAATCTCAGTTACATACATTTGCAAACGTTTGGTAAGCCATGAGCCATGGCAAGGTGTCTCTGCTCTGGTTATCCTGTAATACATGATAATAGCACCACTTTGGGTCATTAATTTATGTATTTCTAAATTGAGAGCAACTTAATCTGGGGGCACCTTAGGATCCTCCAATATGGCACTACAAGGATCAGTATACCCTCCAGCTACTGATCCCATACATGCCTCTCAGAATACTGATATACGTAATGGCAGCTGCTCAATTTAATCATCAGAGATGCATGTAAGGAGGCGGGTTAAGCTAGATAAGAAAAAGAAGTTCTACCAGCACACTGCAATGGACCAGCAAAATAAAATTGCATCCTCATTATAATAAAAATGCAGAGATCCTTATTACATATATTTGCAAACATGATAAGCTCTCAATTTAGAGATACATAAATGTATGACCCAAAGTGGTGCTATTATCATGTAGTATGTAACTGAGATCTCTGCATTTTTATCATCACGTAGGATGTAAGTCTTTTTTGCTGGTCCATTGCTATGTTGACAACGTATTAACATGAATATTAAATAAATCCATTACTCTTTGAACCTGTTGATTTATTAGTGTCTCTTTTGATTGGGAATACATTCTAATTGGTATCTGGATTTGCAAATCCTTATGGACATTCTGAGTGAGACCCCAACAGTTGCTGACAAAATGTGAGTGCAAGAATATTGTGCAGAGTTATTCAGTTTTTATGAGAAGCATGTACCCTGACCATCAGCTCATTTCTTCCTTCCTTTTCATTCACAAATAGCTTCACCATAATAATGTTATATTTTTCCAGCTTCTTAGGCCATGTCCACTTCCATCCACTTCAAATAACATTCCAAATATGATTGCAGATGTGCACAGGTCAGATGACACCAATGACCATGTAACTGTGAATGCTGGGAAATGACGGGGCATACAAATGCAGACCGAGTACAGCAAGGGATTGTTCATGTAATTGCTGAGGCAGACTCCTGATTAGATGCAGATACACCTCAGTAGCCAGATCAGCTGTGTGTGCTTCTGATTGGCTGATTTCTGTTTCACCTCTGAAGCTGATATGTTTAATGTATTGATTGTACATATACTATAGCATTTGATGCTACATTTACTAGTATGCCAGAAGAATGTTATACTTGCTTTAATAATAGTGGAAGATGGATAGATAGATAGATAGATAGATAGATAGATAGATAGATAGATAGATAGATAGATAGATAGATAGATAGATAGATAGATTGATTAGATAGATAAGATACCTCTTTATGTTTTTCAGTAGATCTATCCATTTCTATAAAAAGTATAAACATTCTATTACTTATTATCATACCAATATGTTTATGTAATCAACCACTTGATTTGCCTCCATTACTATTCATTGTTAAGACATCTACACGTAATTACTGCAATTAATAAAAATAGTTAGTCCTGATCAGTGCCCAACAGACAAGGGGAGGTACAGATGGATTACCTACATGAACATGAGCAGTACTTAGGGGTAATGTATCAAGCAGTGAAAAGAGTGGAGGTGTAAACTGGTGGAAAGGTTGCCCATGGCAAGTCATTTTCTACCAATCATTTTATAGAATGTACATGATAAATGCTATAGCAAAGCCTGTTGCTTGCCATGGGCAATGTCTCTATTGGTCCAGTTCTCCACTATTTTCACAGCTTGGTACTGTACATCAGCCCCTTAGATACAGTAATGTATTGGAAACTCATGCACCATAATTAATGTCTACATTGGCATATGCTTTTTATTGGATGACCTAACTCCTAAATTCTAATTAATAATAGTATAAACAATTATTACATTAAACCACAGATACAAAATAATTAAACAATCCCTGTGTGTATTAGCAGTACTTTCAATAAAACAAATTATTAAAGATGTGATAGCATTAAATTGGAAGAATATTGGACTTTATAGAGTAACTAAAATATCACTAATAGACGTGCGGTTAGTCAGAGCAGCACCATATTGTGTATACATATATCCTTTAATAAACAGCTAAAGAAAGGGAAAATGGCAATGAATCCTAACCCCTTTAGTGAATCTGTATATTTGTTTTATTTTTACCCTTTAGTCAATTTTTTTCACATGGTAAACAATATTTACTAGCTTTTTATATATTTACAAATATGAATTAAGATATCACATTAGCAACCAATCACTCAGCAAGCTAATTTTATCTGTTTAGTTTAAGTAAAGCTCAGAAAGCAAATATCTGACTGATTCACAATATTTTAGCGCAAATGTGCACCTATTTTTAATGTTAGTAAATAATCATCCTTGTGCCCTTTCTCCTCTTATGACTGATTATTTCCCCAACCTTTACTGCTGTATGTTGACAGCATGCAGCATGCATCGTGTACAGCATGGTGTACTCAGTATACCAGGTGCGTCCAGTAGTATTGTGGATATAAGGATAAGCTTAGTTACTTTATGTTATGGAAACAGTGTTGAGGAATTCGTCTATCAGAAGCCCTATTACAGCTGAGCCAGAGGAGAGCTTACAGTATTTGTATTATCTAACTGTAATATGTACAGTTCATGTTGTTGGGTAAGCTCGCTTAGGTGTAAGGACGTACCTGTATAAATAAATCGGTACTAATTAACACAGTCATTGCAATAGCCTGCTCTCTTTGATTTAACAATCTTCTTTCTTTATAGGTCACATGCCTATTAGCATTTACTGTATAGCTACAACATACTCGCAATGCATACTTTACAGAGGGTGGAATAATAATTTATTTTTATTTTTAAATTAGGAGACAAATCTTATTCAAAAGACCTCTATTCATCAGAGCTTACATTCTAAACACTACACAACAGCTTTCTGACAAGATTATTGTTAGATAAAGATTACTTTTACCTAAAAGATAATTGAGAACTTCAAGTGTGTCTATATGTCATGGACACCTGGATCTTCTAAAAAAAAACTATATCAATTATATCGAAGGTCAAACTCGATTCATTCCCAGAGCACAAGAGTATGAAACACTGTCATCTAGGAAGTGTATAGCACTTAGCCCAGCACCTACCATTAGGACCCGCATCTGTAGCACGCTGTCACAGACAGCTGACTGACAGCTGGTCCCAGCTCAGACACAAAACCATTCTGTGGGTAGTAACAGACCCCACTCCATATACTGTCCAAACCGCATGTCTTTGCCCCTATACTGTAGATGTGCAGCATAATAAAGTGCATCTCAGTTTTGGCTGCGACAGTTCATTTTATTTACATTGTGAAGATACATAAATAAAAATAACTGTTATTACAAAGACAATTGCACTTCCTTCAATTGATTACAGACATATTGCAAAAAGTACCTGTTATCTTGGAAGGGCAATCTGCATAGTTACACACGAAAAGAAATAATAGTAAAAAAAAATGATACGAAGAATCTGTAAAACCTTGTTGGTTTTTTTATTCGATTTTTTTCGTTTTGTAGGACTGACACATGATAATATTTTATCGGAATGCACTGAATAATACAACACTGTTGTACATGACTACTTCTGTACTCTGCAAAGAAGGCAATTTAGTTCTACTTTACCCTAAATTCTGCAATTGTATGACCAATACTACACCAGTCACATCCAATTGTACATAAGACAGCACTGACCAAATATGGGAGCTCGGAAGCTGTGCTGGGAAAGTTCTCTAGTACAGTATGTCCCTGCTAGGTATATCCCGCCTGTGCTGCAGCACTCAAAGGAACAGTGCCAAAGTGGGTGAAGGGTTAAGAGGCAACATTATATTTTTCTCTTTGTTTCCCTGCTTTTTTTATCAGTTCTATAAATGATCACTGTTGTGTACCCCCAGATCCTTGCTTATCTTATGATACAGATATCCTGCATTACTCTTGTAGCTAACATACAAGTCACTTGTATCCATCGCCCAGTGGCTGCACCGTAATAAGCATTTCGTTACAGACCTAAATCCAGAGACAAATCTCATTGCCACAAGCACCGACTGTCTAGCTTGGTGATAATGTTGTAAGCTGGATGTGAGATAGGAGGGAGGTAACACTACACAGTCAGTGGTACTGGATGGAATTCAATGTACTATGGGAAAGATGCGCATATTTCAGTCTAATGAGCTAAAGATACAGGGATTAGTTACAGCCTTTGTTGGAATTAAAGCAATAGCCCCTCATATCAGATATAACGCAAAGTCCCAGATCGTAACCTACTTTCGGACATTAAAAAGTGGTATTATTACAAGTCAGCAATGGAACAATGGGAGGGGTTTGGAGAGATATGGATATTTGACGAACATATTTCCATGAGGCTCCTGAGCAAAAGTAGATGAGGGAATAAAAAAAATATAGACACATGCAAATCTCTAAGGAGTGATTAGGTTCCGAGAAACAATGAAATAATGAGAGAGACAGATAGGAAGACTGATGGAGAGAAGGAGAAAACTGGTTTCTATGAAGGCAGCAGTGCAGAGAATGGAGGAGAGAAAAGGAGGGTGATCCTGCCAGAGAAAGAGATGAGAGCAATAGAGAGGACCTGGGCTCCACCTCCCAGCTTACAGCGTCCCAGCTGCTCTCAAACCAACTGCTCAATTCTATTCACTGCCGAGCCTGAACAAAAAAGTGGCTATTTATTAGACTACTTGTTTGGTATTGTTCGCTGCCACACAAAAGACGTTTCATTATGTTAGGAAAAAAGGCCTCCTTTTCCAGAGAGAGAAACAATAACTTGAAATTGTCTTCAAAGTCTTTACTATCAATAATAAATTTCATTTTCTTGTCTCCCTGCCTTGCAGTGTATGTGTGTAGCCGGGCACTCCGCTTGGGGAGCTTTGGCTGGGGCTGGTGCCTGGTGTAGGAGAATTTGACATAGGAATACAGATAGATATATAGATATATATATATATATATATAAATTCACACACGCACACATAAATACATATTTGTTATCACACCCGCATACACAAACGATTGCACGTTTTACTATAGGTGAACCGCTTGACCGAATATTGGGAGGATGAAACTGCCAGAGGTGCACTGTAAGTCTATAACTTCTTAGCTTCTACAGTTTGGGTATGTTTTAAACGATCATTGTAATATTGTGCGTTAAACTCAATATTGTGTTCTTTCTTACCTGAAGATCTGTTATTTTAGTTTTGTATAGATGTTATAACTGATGGTTCATTTAACAATTATTTAAATTATTTCGTATGTGAACATTGGGGTAAAGGGGGAGTTGTGGGGTGAAGTGAGGCTTTTGGAGGCTCCATAGAGGGGGGTATGAGGGGAGGTGTCAGTAAACTCAACCAATTTCTTATTTCCGTGGTTGTGGATAATGGAAGGGAGTTTAGCATGCTGGGGACTAGTCCTGAGCTTGTTCTCTTTTTCTTCTTCTATAGGGAGATCTTTCACAATAATACAATTACTATTAAAATGAGAATGTTAACATGCTATGTCAGGTACATAAAGACTCAATTTGTACTGACTGGCCAGCTCAATGTCTTAATTACAAATGTGGAATGAATGCTATATATATATATATATATATATATACTAAAGTCCTCTCGCATACCGCATTTATTATACACAGATTAGCACTATTCAGGCGTCCATATTGTGTGAGATCTGAGATGCCTCTCATTACTAATGTTCTGATAGTAATATACCACATTTATTTTGTATATCCTTGTGGTGACAATTCTGTATTCGTGTGAATTCTCCTGGTCTACACTTGATGTGAAATTGCATTCTCGTTATGTCTAATTAAGTAAACTGACGAAACCCTTCAATCAATCAATAACGGCAGAAAAAGACACTCTTAATTATCAGCTATAAGCGTAAGAGGCACTTCACTTCACTTTTTTTTTATAGAATATTTTTTTATGAGCGTAGTGCTGATAAAAACTGAAGTTAGCATGTTGTGCATGTTTGTCTGTATATATATATATATATATATATATATATATATATATATATATATATATACATACACACACATTAAGGGAGCAGTGTTGATCCATCTTTGCAAGAATCTAAAACAGGTGTTTAGATGTAATAGCGACTCACGTCAATTAACCCATTACAAACCATAACCATTTGCATCATTCACCCTAAATTTTAAGACTCACTGGTCATAAATGGGAATAGATGGTATAGGAACGTCTAGTGTGTTTTATAATAATGCAATTCAGTTTATAGTGGCAGCTTTTATTCTTTTTTTTTTTTTTTTTTTTTTTTTTTGGGGGGGGGATATCTTTTTTTATACTCGCACTGTACTTGCTGTGGAATAGTATAGAATGGTTGTGATTTTTGGTTACCCTGGCAATGGGGAGTGAATGAGTAAAGAGGTAGCCTGAAGTTCGACTGTACATAGTACCCCCATGTCAGCGCAGGAAATCCCCGGTTTTGGAATATGCTGACTAGAAATCACTCTTTAAACCCTGGTGAATCCTGTTTTGCTTCATCTGTGATAACAGCGTTTTTTTGTGGCAAGGAGCATAGTGTATTATTTCAGAAGTGGCAGCAGGATCAGCCTCATTTGGGGGAGGTATGCAGGGAAATTAGAAAGCTTCCTGGCAGTCAAAAACTGCACCTGGCAAATATTCGTTGAATATAACCACAGAATTACTCCCAATACAAGATTAAAATGATACTACCAATTTACTATAGCAGGGAAAACAGACAGGGGGATGCAATCAAGATAAGAGCTCCGTGCTTTACAATAATTCACTTTTTTTTTTAAAACAAAATACCCGATTCTGTGCGGATGTATCATTTATCATGTTAATCTTATATGTCAGAGTGATATCAGAAATGCAAAAACTCTATTGTTATAGAGGTTAAATATTTCATATCTCGCATAAGTTGAATAAAATAAATGTCCAAGCAAATAACTGTCCCGTTTATCCAAGCAAGATGGATAAATGCAATGTAAATTCCATATACTAGCATGTATATATATATATATATATATATATATATATATATATATATACATACACCTGACTTTATATGTATCATTTAGTGATGTAATGGAGGGAATCACTGGAGACGAACGGGTTTGAAATCGTGTCAAAGTGATGTTTTAATCTCATTGTAAAGTGTATTAAAGTACTAGATGTAATTTATGTGAGATGCTTGGATGAAAAGAGAGATTGGAGTGGGATGATCCTTTCACTCTTCTGTGAACCCCGTGTCATGTTTGTACTGTTTGAAGTCTGTGTAGCTAATCTAATTTGCAATAGCAGGGATGGCCTGTAAGAAAAAGACGAGGTAGCTTCATTTTTTGTATCCATAATTCGTTGTGACTTATGTACTACTTCTGAATAATCACTTTTCTATTTTGTCTAATGACTAACAAGGGAACATCTGAAAGATAATATTTACAGTTACATATGTTTAAGTGGGACCTATCTTTCATAATTTATCATCTTTTGTTAGACATTTAAATACTATCCTTAGTTCTACAACAACAACAAAAGATCCCCACCCCCATTTGAAAAACAATACAGTTTATACTTGAATTCTGCTGAGGGCAAGAACTAACATAGAGAGCCAATAATCTAATTATAGCCAATGTTTCAAAACCGCTTCTTCTCCCGTCTATGCGGAATCTATTGTTGTGAAGAAACAAATTAATCTAAATAATATTTCATTTTGACGAATACTATTTCAATGTGCATTATATGTTAAAGTTGTGACATTTAAAATGATCTTGGAAAGTGTATCTCTTGCTGCTGTCCAAATGTGGATTTCCTCCAGATGACTAACAATAAATGCGATTTTCTTTTAGCAATATTATCTCCATTTGTTCATTGAAATTATTATTGTATGATTTTATTAGATTAAAGCTGTATTTTTACTATTTGTCGCTTGTTTGCGCACCTTTTGCGCGCTGTAATCACATTTGGCTAAAAACGCATATTAAACTGCCTAGACATAGGAATGTTATGAAAGAATAATGTATACATATATGTATGAATCCGCACATACAACAGCATATTTACTATAACTGTACATAAATAGCAGTATTGGCAATTGTATTTTCCAAGATCACGCATTTTATGCCAAAGTCATACCATATATTTTCCATTAACATCAGTATTGTAGAGGATATTTTAAGGCTTGTGAGATTTCAGAAACTGTGATAAAGTTTAAATGTGCTAATATATTTAAATGTAGCTTTTTTTCTTCTTCTTCTTGTATTGCCATTTTGATAGATGCAATAGAACTACGGAGTTGTCTATTAAATATTCAATTTTTTTACCTTTTGTAGTTGAAGTTTTTTTTATTGTTTTGATAACTTTTAAAAAAAAATGAAATGTATTAATAAGTAATGTTTGTTTTATTTACAAACAAAAATAAACAAATTTAGAGTCGCATTACAAACTCGTCTTTATGTATTTGTGCTTGGCAGGGTAGATTCAATTCTTATACCCGTACAGAACAATTCTCCGTGCAAGTGTCCAGCAGGTAGAGATCTACTGCATGCGGAGATGAGGCGAAAGTGCTCCGAGTTACTGGTGTGTAAAGCAGATTACAAGGTGGATGCGCCCTTTCCCTGTCTGGGGCTCCAGTCAGTCTTTTCATTAACTATCCAAGGGGTTTACACAGCTTGAATATTGACGTCTCTCCCCAACTGCTCCGTTGTTAACCCAATTATAGAATTCATCAAGAACTGTATTGAATTATCTCTATCCATACAGTATCAGCATTAGGCTAATTAAAAGCTATAATGTTGATATAATGATTAAATCGTTAGCTGTGCTGTAGGGAAGCAATATTTTGTTTTCTCTTCAATTAGAAGCTGATTGAGGTTTACAGAGCAGGTCAGCTGTGAAATCTGAATTATATGTGTCAGTGTTGCTCACAGGGTGAGACTGTGGCCGAACCCTTCAGACAGACTCATCCATCCTCATTCTTCAGTAGAGCGCTACATTACATACATGTGTATGACGGTGTAAGGGCTTTATAGTGAGTAGGTGAGCGCACCATTTACCATAGAGAATTGTTACTAGAATATGCATAGTAATAGTATTAATATTATAGCATTTGTCTAGATTTTTGTAAGGTAGTGACCATTGTGGTTGTTGTTGTTGTTGTTGTTGTTGTTGTTGTTGTTGTTTTGTTGTTTTGTTTGTTTATTTTTGTATATGGCAACCTGTGGCTTCCCTCCTTCTGTAGAAGGTAAAGTAACAACATGTCCTGCCAGCCTCTCCCAAGCCTATGGATAGTAGGGCATGCTTGGATGTCTAGTTCTACAACAGTTGGTGAGATTGCTTCCACTGGTCTAAAATATAGATTTTCAGATTGCCATTTTACAGTGTAACATACTATTCACATTAATATTTCACATAATCCGTATCAAATAGTAGCAACGCACACAAATGAAAACACGTTTGAAACCAATTGATATTATTAAAACTGAAGAGGGCGCATTTTCTTTACACATAACCTGTTTGTATTTGAGCCTTGGTTTTGGTCCAAGCCATGGACATTTATGACCAGCAGACGGCGATCACACCCTTTGGAGAGACTTGCAGTATTGCAGAGAACTGGCACACGAGTGGGTGGCTGTTGTGCACTGTAAGTAAGATGTTCAGCATTTGATGGCTACAAGACTGGAGTAGTTGCTATACTGTAGGCAGAAGAATTGATATCTCCTTTACGCCATTATTTGAACATTTTATTTTTCATTTCTGGAAAGTGAAAAAACGCCCAAGTAAAATATTGTGTGAATGATGCCTGTCATGCAGTCTGAATGATAGAAGGGTGTTCTGTGAGCTTGACATGTCCATTAGAAATTACAAAGGAATACCCTACCTGTTATGGTTTCTAGGCAAAAAAAACAACTTTTTAGAGCAGATGTGGTCATCCCTATAACTGTTCTGGGACTGTAGCAGCCTGATAGGAAGGGAGCTACAGGTTCCTGCGAGTGAACTAGGCACTACTCTCTGGCCACACAAAGAACCACGGGCCATGCACCCGTGTTCTCTCTGTGGTTCGCTTACTTCTGATTTCAGCCTACAGCCGAAGTATATTACACATAGCACAGCCTGCATTACAAATACATCTTTATACCACCCAGTTGCGGAATGCCACTGTCATGGAAATATTCCTATACAGAGAAATTATTGGAATGCCTTCTGGCAGAAACTTTAAATACACAATGGTAGAAAATAGACTTGTTGCCAGCGGAACGTATTTGATATGTTGCTGTTTTATAGATATTGTGCTGTTTTATATATATGGCAACAATCTATCGTTTTGTCTGTTGTATACGGGTAGTACGATAATTTCATAAGAAGCAGTACACCTAGTAGAAGTAACAGGCAGAAAAGAGCTTCCCATCTATTGGCACTGCTTAGCCCATGTATTGGCACTGCTTCTCCCATTTATTGGCACTGCTTGTCCCATCTATTGGCACTGCTTCTCCCATTTATTGTCACTGCTTGTCCCATGTATTGGCAATGTTTCTCCAATTTATTGTCACTGCTTGTCCCATGTATTGGCACTGCTTCTCCCATTTATTGGGACTGCTTGTCCCATGTATTGGTACTGCTTCTCCCATTTATTGGGACTGCTTGTCCCATGTATTGGCACTGCTTCTCCCATTTATTGGGACTGCTTGTCCCATGTATTGGTACTGCTTCTCCCATGTATTGGCATGTCTTCTCTCCGCTATTGACACTGCTTGTCCCATCTATTGGCACTGCTTCTCCCATGTATTGGTATGTCTACTCTCCTCTATTGGCACAGCTTGTCCTATTTATTGCCACTGCTTCTTCCATTTACTGACACTACTTGTCTTTTATTGGTATTGTTTCTCTCCGCTTTTGACACTGCTTGTTCCTTCTACTGCACTGCTTGTCCCAACTATTGGCACTGCTTTTGTCAGCTATTGGCACTGCTTGTTACATCTATTGACACTGCTTCTCCCATTTGTTGGCACTGCTTGTTTCCTCTATTGACACGTCTTGCTCCTGGCTACTGCTCCGACCTGTTCTATGCAGTGCGGGGAGGCATGATGCTCCATGGGTTTTTTCCTACAGTACTCAGCAACTTGTACTAACGAGGATTGTGCACCTTTTGGTGAGCTTCAGACTCCAGATAATTACATTCCTAGGTGAATAATCGCTTTAAAGACAATCGCCTTTATTCCCATTAGTATGACACATTTTTTTGCTGAACTCTCAAAATTACAGCTGTCCAGTGTTTTATTATTAGTTGATTTACTTCATCACATTGTAATATATCAAACCCTTGTAGAAAAGAAATGTAAAGCCACATGTTCTCCAGACAGCAAATGTTTGTACCGAACTTTATTATAAGAGCTATTATAAAAGCATGTATTTTTGTATGTATACATGTCTATAAATGAATGCACAATATGCATGTATGCATGTATTAATTACAATTACATGTATATTTGTACGTTGTTATGCATACTACTCGTATGTGTGTGGCCAGAATATGACAAAAACACACTGCTAACCTTTACTGATATCACTGAGGTTTCTGAAATCAAATACAATCTGCTAGATATCTGTAATTGGTGACTTGCGAGCACATTGTACATACTCCACCCAAACACATTTCTCTCATATTTGCCACAATGTGAAATTCGATACAATTGTGTTGTTTGTGTATCTTTGTGAATCTTCTTGTGGTTCACGCAATTCTGCCCGAGATCAGGTGCACTGGAAGAACTGGTCTGTCTGTATATTACAATGAGAACTTAATTATACCCTGAAGTCCCCTAGCCGCCTGCATATAAGATGTTATCAGCCCCGGCAGAGGATCCTTCATGTGTGATTGGCACAATCTGTAACTATCTGTCTCCTGTCACTTAGCAACTACTTACACCTGCTCCCTGTACTCTCACATCTGAGGAGTCTACTCCTAGACAACAGCACACACACATGCAGACTCACCCCTACACACACGTGTCTTCTGCCCAGAACACAAAATCGCTGAGCAGGAGCTGTGTTTGGGCTATGCTCTAGCAAGTACACAGATACCGACACTACGGCATTATATTACTCACATGTAACAAGAAATCAGATTACGTACATCGCAACTTTGTTGATGTTACTGGAGATAGAACAAAATGATCTGATTTTATTATTTCACAATTTCTATTGCATGTATATTATGAATATTACATCCATGTGCTCCTCACACTATGTCATCCATAGAGGGATAAGGCTCAATGGAAAATAATACATCAAACATATGTCTCTGTTACTAAAGAGATAATAATGAGCATTAAACACTTCCCAAGTTTGTGCCTAATTGGAAAATCTATCTATCTATCTATCTATCTATCTATCTATCTATCTATCTATCTATCTATCTATCTATCTATCTATCTATCTTTCTTGATGGATTGATTTTTCAATTTGACACAAACTTGGGAAGTGTAAGTAAGAGAGGCAAGACACCTTATCTATTCTCTCCAGCTGTCTGTGACCCTGCTACAGATGACAGTAGTGTGGGGGAGAGTGAGGAACACATGGGTGCTGTACCTTTCCATCGTTTCCCCATGGACAGAAACAATATTTGCCAGCAATTTTTAGACTTGTATCCCAAGACTTACAATGCCATTTTCCTCCCGCTCCTTACCATTGAAAGATAAAGGTGTACAGAGGAAAGTATTCGGAAAAGACAGTGACCCTCTCCCACCAGGTTTTATTTTAAGCGCACATCAGCCCTCCTTCCTTTTCTGGGTCCTGTTCCTCACCCCGTGACGTCATAGGGCAGCGTGCCATGCACATCATACCCCCTTCCCCAGCAGCCGGGCAGCCAGGGGCAGGCGGAGTGGTGCACACACCTCCTTCCCTCCCCCTTCTCCGGCGCTCTGCCCTCCCCTCCCCGCCGGCCGCCGGCCTCCCATTGGCCACGGCAAAATCATTTAATCCCAGCCGGTGTGCGCCGTATGGCTGCTGTGCGCCTGGCTCTGAGCGTCTGATGCCGCAGGCGAGGAGGGAAATGAGCAGACAGCACCACCTCCTATATCAGAGACTGCTGCACTTCCCCGAGCACTGACTGCGCTGCCTGTGCCCGCTGCTCCCCTCTCTCACTCTCCGGGACCCTGCTCTCTGACACTGCTGTGCATTGTGCGGACACACACTCCTCTCCCAGCCGGCTCCTGCTGCAGTCCTGTGCCCGTCCCAGCCTGTCATCCGGGAGAGCCGTGGTGGAGCAGGGACAGGGACAATCCCAGGAACACCGGGGGCTCTGCTGTCAAAGCTCAGCACCAGCTGGAGACGGAGAAGAAAGTTTTCCTGCCGCTCAGGAGCTGACTCCCCCCGCCCAGACCTCATGCTCCTCTCTGCACAACTTTCCCCATCAGTAACACTTTGTGTGCCGGCAGCAGTGTGACAGCAGCCCCTGCCCGTGCAAGAAGAGAGGCAGCTGCTGCCAGCCCGGTGCCAGTCTCAGCATAGAGAGACCCTACCCAGCTGTGTGAATGTACAGCATGATGATGGAGACGGACTTACACTCCCCCGGGGTGCAGCCCCCTAGTAACACAGGGCAAGCCGGGGGAGGAGGGGGCAATAAGGCCAGTCAGGACCGGGTGAAGAGGCCCATGAACGCCTTCATGGTGTGGTCCAGGGGGCAGAGGAGGAAGATGGCCCAGGAGAACCCCAAGATGCACAACTCGGAGATCAGCAAGCGGCTGGGTGCAGAGTGGAAAGTCATGTCAGAGGCCGAGAAGAGACCCTTCATTGACGAGGCCAAGAGGCTGCGCGCCCTGCACATGAAGGAGCACCCGGATTACAAGTACCGGCCTCGGCGGAAGACGAAGACTCTACTCAAGAAGGACAAGTACTCCCTGGCCGGGGGGTTGCTGCATGCGGCCGGGGGAGGACACATGGGAGTCGGCCTGAGCCCAGGCGGAGGGACTGGTGGGTCAATGGGGGGTGGGGGACATGGAGGTGTGGTGGTGCAGCGCCTGGAGAGCCCGGGCTCAGGGGCATCAGCCGGGGCCGGAGGATATGCTCACATGAACGGTTGGGCTAATGGGGCTTATCCGGGCTCAGTAGCCGCAGCGGCGGCGGCTGCTATGATGCAGGAGGCTCAACTTGCCTACAGTCAGCAACAGCAACAGCACCCTGGTAGCGGGGGGCACCACCCGCACCACCACCCTCATCACCCACACCACCACCACCCACACCATCACCCACACCATAACCCCCCTCCGCACCCTCCGCCGCCTCCCCCGCAGCCAATGCACCGCTATGACATGAGTGCCCTGCAATACAGCCCCCTGCCCGGCGCACAAAGTTACATGAGCGCCTCTCCTTCCAGCTACGGTGCGCTGGGCTATTCCTCAAGCCAGCAACAGCACCAGGGATCCCCGTCCTCTGCAGCGGTGGCGGCGGCGGCTGCAGCTGCAGCTGCTGCGGCAGCATCCTCTGGGGCCCTCGGGGCTCTAGGCTCTCTGGTGAAATCTGAGCCCAGTGTCAGTCCACCTGTTCCTGGGGGTGGCTCCCACAGCCGGCCGCCTTGCCCAGGGGACCTTCGTGAGATGATCAGTATGTACTTACCCAGTGGGGGGGAGGCTGGAGACCCGGCTGCTGCTGCGGCGGCGGCAGCGGCTGCAGCGGCGGCAACAAGCAGACTGCACAGCTTACCGCAACACTACCAGAGCGCAGGGACAGGGGTAAACGGCACGGTGCCGCTCACACACATCTGAAGACTGACTTATACAATATACAGAGACTTGCACTATACTATACAATACAAAGCGAAGAGACTACAGCAAATTGCCTCTTGCAGATCCACAACCTGCCATCTGTTCTTTCACCCAGAACTTTCTGTTTGTTTCTTTTGTACAGAAAAATGTTTTGATGTTCTTGTATAGAAAAACAAAAAACAAAAAGAGATGAGACAGTTAAGGTAACAATATTTCGTACTTTTAGAAAACAAGTTAATGCTCTTTACGATACTAATTTTAGTTGGGGACAAATTTTGAATTTGTGTACAGTATTTATGCGTTTTATGGCATGGGATATTCATCTAATTTATTACTATTATTTTTTTATTTTATTTTTTGAGATATCAACAGACTATTGTTTTTAGTTCTGTTTTAACTTTTAAAAACTCCATGACTCCTACTCTGGTCATTATTCTTTAGTGACGAACGTACCTATACACATTCTGTACAAGTTGTTTATTTATGAACCACTTGAGGTTAGAACCTATTTTTTTTTGTTTTGTTTTTTAATTTGTAAATGTTGCTGTATCCTCCACCTCCTCCCCCAGTTTTGTTTTATATTATTTCGTGTACATTCTTTATGATATATATATTTTTTATTCTAGACGTTTCGGATTCATATTGTGTACATAGTTTAAAAAACGTCCTCTCTGCTTTAAAATAAAGACAAAACATCAGACTAATAAGTTGAAGTTTAAGCTAAATAAATTTTCAAATGAAAAAGATTTACACGTTTTTATTTCAGAAATCTGTTCAGTTGTTATCTTGCTCAAAGGTTAACTGTTTTTTTTTATTTGTAGCGCTAAAAAGTAACAATTACAATTGTTTGAACTGAGTTTAAATTAAGTCAAGCAATAAAATATGATACATTACATTATACAGATTTACACACGTCATTAAGACATGAAATTGCGTTTACACCGTTATTTTGTTCACATTTGGTTTGGATTAAATACATTTCCATTCTATGCTTTACCACGAATATTTAGCATATATTCACCCTTGAAAATACATTGTAAATTGTTCAAATCTTTATTATTGTACAGATTTATTAATTGCAAATCTCATATTTCATCGTATTACCGTATATTGTGCTTTATTAAAGTTTAAACTTTATGCCTAAATTAATTAATCAATCTCGGAACAAGTGCTATACTCAAAGTTAAGTTTTTTGTTTTTGGAGGAAAAACTTCTTTTTGTTGTGCAAATTAAACAGATATATCTAAAGAAATAGTATAATAGCAAGTTTATTTAGCTACGCAATTGTCTAGTTCAAGAATGATTTTATTAATAAATGGTGAAAGTCACTCAGTTAATGTAAAAGTCTTGTTATATTGAATACCTAATAACTTTTTCATTTTAGGTGAATATAATACTGGGCTGATGGTAAATAAACACACTCAGTCGAGTCCTTTTTTAATTTTTATTTTTTCTAGGAGTGCGACTTAGTTCACGAGCAATTTTCTCTCTTACAGAACGCTAAGTAGCAAATACCCTCGGTTAACACCAAACAGTCCAGCTCTTTACTGAATCCATTGTAATTACTACACTAATGAGTAATCCTTTTGTGTCATGTTGGCTTTTTACGTGGTTCGTTAAACCCATTGCAACATTTTCATTAAGGCCTCTATTAATTTAATGTCATCATTAAGCTCTATTTAATCTGAACATTTAATATTATACATGACAGTGCTACTTCTATTATGAAAAAAAAATCGTGTCAGGGAACGGTTTTAACAATTTAAGAATGTCCTAAATTGGGAAAAACCTGTGAACATCATTTAAACACCTGTTGATAGGGATGATTTATAGAAATAAATGTGTTCATAACACAATTTATGTTTATAATGGATTACATTGATAATACCACATATATAAACCATTTATGAACATACTTCTTTAAAGAAAAGTTTAAATTGAAATATTAGTATTCACAATCTATACTTTACCACACCTTACCTTGCTTAAATCGTAAAATACTAACGCGGATTGTGAAAGATGTTCATGTGTCATAGCTGGGTCTTTACGTTTTTAATTATTTTGTTGTAGGTTTTTTTTTATTGTTTTTTTTTTTTTTCGTTTTTTCTTTTTTTGCTATTTGTGGTATTTTTGTAAGCTTGTACTAAGTTACATAAATCTTTCATTAAATCTAAGCACAATAGATTTAATGTTGCTGAGAAAAACAGTATATTGCGTTGTCTTTTTATTAATTGTAATATGAATTTATGTTAAGAATCCTGGATATCAGATCTTGAAACAAAATCGTTCTCTCCCAAGATTGCAATTGGACGTGGCTTTTCTTGCAAACCTGTTTGTTTTGCCGGAATGCGTGCGCCTGTCTAATATTTGCTACAGATACATATGGATATGATTGTAGAGATGTAATGACACATGATAACTCCGCTGAGAGACTGAGTGCAAGTTGAAAGTGGAGTGTGCCTCTTGTTAGAGATAGAATGATGGGCTTGTCTCCGCCTTAAAACTAATCACAGTCTTTGGGAATACTGCTTGCAGTTAACGTGGTTTATTTATTTTCGAACGATCTACATCTTTATTTTGAAAAAAATATGTCAAGTATTTAGTTCTGAGACACTGCATATTTCAGATGCTATGAGCTTTACTTGTAGAACATGTTTTATTAACATCAAACACCTATACGAATATAGAGCATGCGCTAATTATACTCGATTTTAGTTTAGGCCTCTCTTCTTTTTAGTTAGTTTTAGAATGCCAGACTGCCGATTAATTGTGTGGGGTAAGAGGTCTTGGATTGGATACCTAGGTGCCAGTTCTGTAGGAGCTCACCCCAAAATATTGCGCTGCCACTAGCAATCTCAATTCATGACATTGTTCAGTCATATGGGAGGGAGGTCGAAGTATTTAAAAGTTGACTCTTCTGTGTATGTATCATAATATATTAGGAGAAATGAACCCAGTGTTATGTTCTATTGACATATGAACAGAAAGAGTTTATGAAATGCTCGTTTCCTTAATTAATGACTGAGATATACGGAAAAAGGGCGTGAGGATAATACCCCGATAGGTCCTCAGATTGTGTCAGGGGCTCTGCAGTCCAGAGTACATGTTATGTGTCAGCAGAGATTAAGATGAATGGGAGCGGACATGGGGCAGAGTGTTTTGTATTTTCAGAGTGTGGGATTACTGAACAGAAATCCTGACCCTGGGGTCATCAGGGAGTCAAACCCTTTTACAATCAACTAGTGGAACCGAAAGGCCCCTTAATTTATGAATCCAGAGTTCCCAAAGGCAGGAAACTCACGGATTTAGGAATTGACGTAATGTGGGTCTGGATATCACAGCAGCAATTCCTGCAGTGTGCATTTTGTATCTCTGAGTGCTGTAACTTCATGTGTGCTTGTGTGTGAGGAATAGTCCCCGTCACCTCGTTTAATTGCTTATAAGGTGCTGTTCCTTGTAAAACGCATTGGCTACTAATCCTGACCCCTTCGGTCAATGTTAATAGAATGACATTGGATAAACAACCCAAAGTAATGTCCTATTTATGTGGATACAGTCCTTACAAGCCACATATGCAGAAGGCTCTATTAGTAACATCCTCCTGTCCTCTTCACAGTCCACACGAGGAATCAATGTTTTAACCTGACAGTGAACAAAGCGATACTGTAGCATTTGATTCATTCCTTTAATGTAAAATAGATCACAGCCATGTAAAGGAATACAACAGAACTAGAAAAATGGGCACATTACATCTGAGCAGCTAATACTCCGCCAGGGACCTGAGCTGCAGGCAAGGGCATATGTTTGGCTGGAAGATACCCCGGGTAAGCATGAAATTGCTGGATGTTCCCACCAGAAAGGGATGAAATGCTGCTAAACCCTCCCAGGGGCGCTCAGTTATAGCTCAGACTTAATGGAGCGAGCAGGGTAAACGCTACTCCCAGTGGACACTGGAGATTAAAGCGGCGAGTTAAATTGGATAAAACTATGTAAATGAGGAGATGTGAACGCTGGGGTTAGGAGAACTGAGGGAGAAGGCACGCTGAAGAAATAGATATCCTTTGGTGTCTGCAAAGGACTGCTGATTGCTGGGACTATTAGCAAGGGCTTCTGCACGATCACTGCTGCATTAAAGACAAGTGTCATACTGATAATGGCGAAACTGTCTCTCCTCAGTTTTGGAGAGTTATGTATCAATTACCCCCTCACTGCCAACTGGTACTGTAACAGGACTCTGGAATAGGGGAAATACGGTATGCATGTCTGCATAGATGTGAGGCAGCTAAATAATAGACATTATTACATGGTGTGTATCACTGGCTAAACCTTTACACAGACCAATGCCTGACAGAAGGAATCAGAATAACAGTTAACATTTTCCTGTTCTTTAAAATAATATCTCTCTGTGATGTATTTACTAATCTATGTAAAACGGAGGTAAAACCTACTACTTACACCCTCTTTTCATATCACACCTACCCTATCACTTATCTACCGTTCCGGTTTCAGTTCAAAATGTTCACATTTTACAATACAGGTATATGAGATTACAAATTCAATAAACAAAATATGAAAGTTATAGGATAAGCACACTCCTTATGTGGGACAGTCCTGGGTATACACCTGCTGCACATCTTGCACCTGCTATTGCCACCTATTGCATACTGTAGCTTTAAAAAGAATTGTCGTACATTCCAATTGTGTTTATGTTCTGTCTATATAACAATTACAATCTGATGCAGAATTATATGTCCATCTAGTAATGCAGAACGTACAAATAATAATAATAATAATAATAATAATAATAATAATAATAATAATAATAATTTATAAATGATTATTATTATTATTATTATTATTATTAATATTATTATTAATTAAATTTCATGTTCTACTAGTCATTTAGCATATGACTACAGACTTAAAGTGATCTTTGGAGCCCCTATACCTGCTCATGGAAGAGAACAGAATGACAGGCTGCCAGGTATTCACTATATTGAATTCTCCGCCATACAGGTCCCAATCTTCAGAAATTACTTTCCCTAATTCCACAAATGATGAACTGCTCGTGTGTTTGTTCCACCGGAATATGCTGCCATCTTCCAGCTGGTATCGATGGGTGAAATCTGTAAGATTTTCTTGTGCACCATGACTTCTGTACGTAAGAGGGTTAGGCATCAAAGACAATTTCCAGATAGGACCAGTGAACTGGGGTCAAGATAACTTTGTATCTTCATCAGTTTAGCATTTGCAAGAGAACGTACACACACACACACACACACACACACACACACACACACACACACACACGATTTTGTATACGTACTGCTCTATTTGTACAAATACATTGTATACTCTTTAAAAACAAATGAATTTGGAATGTGTTAAGAACAATAAACTAATCAGCACATGTGGTTAATATTCTTTTTATCTTTTTTATTTGAAAACTATTTACAGCTGAGATTTATTTTCAGGTATAATTCAGGCACCACTCCTGCAGCTAATTTCCTACATGAGCTCTGGTCATACATTTTTGTATTCAGTCACACTACTTGGTAACACTAACATTTCCAGGAATTGTTTGCTAATGTTTGTGCAAGTCAGTGTAATGGAACACCTGCATTTGTATATTTAGTACGAATGGATAGGTTTCTTTAATAAGTGTTGCCTATGGCAAGCCACATCTAAAGAAAGTGTGGACATTTTAAAAAGTGCATCACAGTAATAACTATGGGGTCTATTTACTAAGACTTGGATGGAGATAAGGTGGACGGAGATAAAGTACCAGCCAATCAGCTCCTAACTGCCATTTTTCAAACTCAGCCTGTGACATGGCAGTTAGGAGCTGATTGGCTGGTACTTTATCTCCGTCCACTTTACCTTCATCCAAGACTTAGTAAATAGACCCCTGAATCTCTTATTTATTTCTGGAAAGTTATTTTTATCATATAGTCTTTGTACATGAGCACTCTACTCCAATTATTGTTTCAGTTATAAGACAGCAACTATGAGGTATGTATCTAAAATCTGTAAAGACAAGGATGATATTTTATAGTTTCATATCTTTCATTTTAAAATCTACAATTTGCACATAGTAGAAGTGCACATACAAACGGCTGCTTTGCCGAATAACAGCAAATAAATTACTTCTTGTGAAGCCACCTTGTATGATCTTGCTTTCGTATTTCTAGATCTGTTGTATTATGCAGATATTATTAGAAAAAAAAGTATTCTTTCAAAGATAAAAAAAAAAAAAACTGGTGCATACATACATATCTCATAAGTATCTTTAGAGCAAATAGTAATTAAAGGTGAATTTGTGGTAGTGTAAGGTGTTATATATATATCACACACACACACACACACACACACACACACACACACACACACACACACACACACACACACACACACACACACACAGTCATATTGGACTTAACACCTCTTCTGAATCCTGACCATACATGTACAGCTTGTAAGAAAACAATATACTGTATGGTGGCCTATGTGAATAGTCTTTATTTATCTGCATATATATAGGTATATGTCTGAGGTGCATAGCATGTAAATACCAAAGCACTGTAGCCAAGTCATTTACATGCACAATTGCAAAGGAGTATTGGTGAATATTTTTTTCATGATGCTACAACATACTCTTTAGAAACATATTACTGAGACAAAAAATAAATAACATACCACATATTATTTATTATTTCATAAATTAAAAAATATTACACATGTAATTAAGCTTCTAGGGTTTAACTAAATGAGGAATGTATTATTATGCTACACATCAACTACTTCATTTGCTTCAGTTTTTGGTTCACGTGTGGGGTGACCAAATGGTCACGTTTAGTGAAAATAAATATGCACAAACTGGACAGATTGTTTGTAGACCAAAACTTTTACTACAAGTAAAAGGACAAATATTTGGCAATGAATGAGTAATGCTATTTAAAAAAAAAACTTTCTAGTAAAACCTTTTGGATTTTTAATAGTAATCTTCACACTGTTTTTAAAACAAAAGGACTCATATTAAAAACTGCTTGATATAAAATCAATATAAATCAATTCAAATCATCAAATATTTTCTTTCATGTACTTAAAGATAACTGAATAAATTAATACGATTGCACAGAACATTCATTTACATGAATAGATGAGACCTGGCACCTGTGAGGATGCTGAACATCAAAGTAGAAAATAGGTAATGTACCATCGAAAAAAAGTTCCATGTAGAGGTGTGTTTGACACTGATACCTTCCAGCAACAGTTATATAGGAGGCTCCGATCAGTATTCTGTTTTGCAGGGTACCCTGCTCACTCGGGCAATCTTTTCTCAGTCTGTGGCTTGTTGTTCTCTTGTAGTCCCATCCTCACTTCATAGCCTCGCACCTGTGATACGCAGCTTTTACTTACACAATTCCACAGATCAAGTCTCTCCATCCCATACGAATTACATTCTGAACTCCTGAAATACTTAGTGCTGCTGTGAACAATCAAATGGTGTTCTGCGCCAAAAATATCTTAATATTTAGGGTCGTGATATTAGTGAAGCATCGCACCTTAAAAAGAACTTGCATTTATACACAGTCACGATGAATCGTTTCCCAAGTGTGAGTAGTCAGGTAATACTGTAAGCAAGTGCTTGTTCTTTTGCAACTTAAAGAACCTTTAGTCAAATAAAAACAAAACAAAACAACTTTGTGTCTGTACCAAATTCACTTATACCTGGTATGGCTATAGAACTTTTAATGGTTTCATAAAATATGTACGGTCTTAAACCGTACCTTTATTCCAAGTTTTGCATTCCTGTTTGTTTCTGACCCATTAACAGGGATTGCTTACCGTGGTCTCCCTTTCCGTGCTAATGCTAGGTTCTAAGATCATTTAATGCTGATGGTGAAAAGTTGCAAGTGACACCTAGATAACAGGAAACGTTTGCTTCATATTCAAACTGATTATGGTCCTGGAGTCACTGTACAGTTCAAGAATATCAGCCAAGTTACTTAAAATTAATTCAACCTATAGAAAAATTGTTGTAAAAATGTCTCAGACCACTATACTTGAGACTGGGGATCCGAGCCAAGTGCCTATGGTTACATACATTTTTCCAAAGGGATTTATATAAGGATACATGAAAGGTCAAAAACAGTAAGAAACCAAGCTCTTAAGCATCAAATTGTCTTCTGCAAATGTAGTGAGGTACTGTAGTTATGATCTTTCTATACTTATATAGTATCATGAAAGTTGCATACACATGGATCACAATGACATTATATAAATCTGCTTGCATAATGAATGTGCAGTGCTTGGCTATTGTTTGCCATTAATGAGTTAAATATTGACATTATACTGATATTCTTTTACAGATGTAACGAAATAAAGTTGTCAGATGTGCTATCAATGTTCTGTCCCCCTGCTACCAAACTGGTGGAATAGCATGCAGAACTCATAGACTGGGCAGGACAGAATATTTATGTTTATTAATTTATATTTCTTTAAATCCCCCATAACTACTATACCCAAAGAGACAGGCCAGGGTGATTTTGGATGGTAAACTTTACATAGTTAGAATTTTCATCAACATGACAAGTGTATGTCCACTGAGACAGATTACTACTGGTGACATACTTTGGCATGATTACATCTGGTGACATTACTAGGCAGGAATGCTGACTCCAGGATTATTGGTGGTGGGGTGACCTCGGTACCACACCACCCCTCTAGGTCTTGAAGACTAGAGCCGATTGTGTCAACCACACCTCACAATCTGGTGGAACCCCCCCCCCCCCCCCCCCCCCCACAGAAACCAGTGCAGTGGCAAACAATGGAGAATACTATATATATATATATATATATATATATATACACACACATATATATACACACACACACATATATATATATATATATATATATATATAGTGCAGTGTTTTCCACAGCAGTGGAGATGATAGCACTCTCCAGACTTATAGAATATCAAATAGCAAAAAAACACATTTATTAGAAAAAATAGAACTCTACATTGGTGACTTTATTACTGTTGTGACTGGGTTGTCGTACCTTGAAAAAGGTCCTGGTGTGGATCGAAACATTGGTGAACTCTATATTCCTCATGGAACTATTCTTATAAATGTGTTGTTGGTTTTTTTTTTGCTATTTGATATTCTACAAGTCCGGAGAGTGCCATAATTTCCACTGCTGTGGAAAACACTGCACTGTACTATGGGGGTAATTCCAAGTTGATCGCAGCAGGATTTTTTTTTTAGCAATTGGGCAAAACCATGTGCACTGCAGGGGAGGCAGATATAACATGTGCAGAGAGAGTTAGATTTGGGTGGGGTGTGTTCAATCTGCAATCTAATTTGCAGTGTAAAAATAAAGCAGCCAGTATTTACCCTGCACAGAAACAAAATAACCCACCCAAATCTAACTCTTTCTGCACATGTTATATTTGCCTCCCCTGCAGTGCACATGGTTTTGCCCAATTGCTAAAAAAAAATCCTGCTGCGATCAACTTGGAACTTCCCCCTATGGGTCTTGGTGGGCTGGACTCTGATTGGCACCCCAGCTGTTGTCTAGGATGGGTGAGAGTGTGGGAATTCTCACTTACATACACACACACATATATATATATATATATATATATATATATATATAAATCCAGCAGCAGCCGTCACTCGCAGATAAACATCAACTTGCCCCATTGTCTGTAGAACAAGTAGTAGGGATCCAAAAGGAACGGCACTCAGAGGTGGCATAATAGTCAAACAATGATTTGTATTCTCATAAGGTCAACGTTTCGGGGCCATGAACCCCGTTGTCAGGACCACCAGAAAAGATACATACAAACAGTAGCGACTTACCCACATAAATAGCCCCTACAGAAGGCCGGTGCCGCTGCCCACAACTCCCGCCCCGCATCCTGCTCACCGGCCGACTTCCGCCACCTCAGATCCAGTCACATCACTGTTAGTTGCCTAGGGAACCAAAGCTTGCGTTCCACTCCGGCACTGCAGTGTGTTCCATTGCCTTTCCGTTGTGCGGGTATAGCCTAAGAGAGGGGATCTGTGGGGGACAGCAGGGACAGAGGCATCAGTACTCACAATAACAATAAACATAAGTGCAAAATATATTAAAAAAAACAGTGCAACAAAACAATAATATAAAAACACACAATGTCAGCATATTCAGAGCCAGAATAATATAGAATTCACTATGTGTCATGCCAATCTAGCAAACAAATGACAGTAACCCTGGCATATAGCCTAGATAAATCTAGCATAAGAGAAAGCATGTTCAAAGAGGGAGTACTAAATAAGTGAATTCCAGTTGATTTTTTCATTGCTTCCTCCCAGGCTGGTGGTCCCCAACCTAGTAATCCAATGAGCCTCTTTAATCAGCAAAGATTTAGCTCGATCTCCACCCCGTAATGTCAGAGGAACATGGTCAATAATGAAATAACGGAGTGACTCTAAAGTATGGCCAACCTGTTTGAAATGTTTTGCAATGGGTTGGTAAGCTGGTTTACCCTCTAAAGTCAATTTGATGGCAGATCTATGTGCTGCCATCCTCTCAGAAAACTTACAAGTAGTTTGTCCAACATAGTAAAGGCCGCAAGGGCATACTATGACATACACCACATGGGTAGTAGAGCATGTTATAAGACATATCTTATATAATTTTTCTCATGACAGTAGGGGGGCTGAAAAGCTTTACAGTTAAACATGTGCCTGTACGTGGCACAGTCACTACAGCGATAGCAGCCTGGGGGCTTATGATAAACATTAGGCAAGTTTGGGGTACCCATTCCTGTAATGTCTGTCCTAACCACTCTATCTCTAATATTTCTACCCCGCCTAAATGCTATTACTGGTGAGGATTTGTGTAGAGATTTCAAATCAGGGTCAGTCGACACTATGGGCCATAGTGCCCTAGTGGCCAGTCTCAGGATGGTACTTGATGTACTGTAGTATAGTCACTGGGAAAAGGTATCTTTTTACTACAGTCCCTAGTTGCAGGTTCCAATATGCTAGATTTATCTAGGCTATATGCCAGGGTTACTGTCATTTGTTTGCTAGGGTGGCATGACACATAGTGAGTTCTATATTATTTTGGCTCTGTATATGCTGACATTGTGTGTTTTTATATTAATGTTTTGCTGCACTGTTTTTTAAAAATATATTTTACACTTATGTTTATTGTTATTGTGAGTACTGATGCCTCTGTCCCTGCTGTCCCCCACAGATCCCCTCTCTTAGGCTATACCCGCACACCAGAAGGCAATGGAACGCACTGCAGTGCTGGAGTGGAACGCAAGCTTTGGTTCCCTAGGCAACTAACAGCGCTGTGACCGGATCTGAGATGGCCCGTGAGCAGGATGTGGGCCGGGAGTGGTGAGCTACGGCACCGGCTTTCTGTAGGGGCTATTTATGTGGGTAAGTTGCTACTGTTTGTATGTATGTCTTTTCTGGTGGTCTTGACGACGGGGTTCATAGTCCCGAAACGTTGACCATATGAGAATACAAATAATTGTTTGACTATTATGCCATCTCTGAGTGCCGTTCCTTCTGGATCTCTCTCTCTCTCTCTCTCTCTCATATATATATATATATATATATATATATACTGTGTGTGTGTGTGTGTGTGTGTGTGTGTGTGTGTGTGTGTGTGTGTGTGTGTGTATATATATATATATATATATATATAAATAAATATATATGCCGACAGGATAAAGGCGGCACTCAAAGACTTGCACAAATAGTAAAAAAAAGCATCCGTGCAGGGATGCTGTTTTAATAAGTGTTACGTTTCGGGGACGTATCCCCTTCCTCAGACAGTGATACAATGCATCAATACAGATATAAATACATGAATCTATTAGTGCCACTTACCCCCCTTCCATGACTCCCAGCTGCGTGCATCACGGTGTTCCAGACCTCCCCCGTCCCACACTTCCGGTCTCTGCGTCACAGCAAGTGTGGGACGGGGGAGGTCTGGAACACCGTGATGCACGCAGCTTTGAGTCATGGAAGGGGGTAAGTGGCACTAATAGATTCATGTATTTATATCTGTATTGATGCACTGTATCACTGTCTGAGGAAGGGGATACGTCCCCGAAACGTAACACTTATTAAAACAGCATCCCTGCACGGATGCTTTTTTTACTATTTGTGCAAGTCTTTGAGTGCCGCCTTTATCCTGTCTGCATATCTACGTGGGATTGCCCCACAGGGAAGGCACCTTAGCAGGCTAATGTATCTGGAGTGCCGGAGCCGAGCGTTTGTATATAAATATATATATATATATATATATATATATATAAAGAAAAGACGGCGGCACTCCAGGACTTGTGACATCAAAAATCAGTGTATTAAGGACGCGTCCTTCTACTCTTCACTGGCGGGTTTCTGCACACTATTTAAGGTAAGATAACTTTACACTTTGCTTCACACACCTTGAAAAAGGGGCTGCGGGCCCCGAAACATCGGAATCATTTTGTTTGTGATGCCTTAATACACTGATTTTTGATGTCACAAGTCCTGCAGTGCCGCCGTCTTTTCTTCATCCATATCCACACTTTATTGCGGAGGGCCCCTTAGCCATTCATTAACAGTATTTGGGAGTGCCGGACTGCATAGAACTACATATATATATATATATATATATATATATATATACTGTGTGTGTATATATATATATACTATGTATATATATATGGGTGTGGTTCACCAAATCGACAGTATCTAGGTCGACAATGTTTAGGTCGACAGTCACTAGGTCAACATGGATGGAAGGTCGACAGGGTTTCTAGGTCGACATGTGCTAGGTCGACAGGTCTAAAGGTCGACATTAGGATTTTTTTTTTGTGTCGTTTTCTTCGTAGAGTGACCGGGATCCCAAATTAGTGCACCGCGTCCCCTCGCATGGCTCACTTCGCTCGCCATGCTTCGGGCACGGTGCCTTCGCTTCGCTCGGCACAGATTACCATTCTAATTGTAGTCCACGTGGATCGTTAAGTATGAAAAAATTCAAAAAAAGAAAAAAAAATGTGAAAAACTCATGTCGACCTTTAGACCTGTCGACCTAGCACATGTCGACCTAGAAACCCTGTCAACCTTCCATCCATGTCGACCTAGTGACTGTCGACCTATAGTGGTCGACCTAAATATTGTCGACCTAGATACTGTCGATCTTCAGACCGGATCCCATATATATATATATATATATATATATATATATATATATAGGGTGTATATATATATATATATATATATATATATATATATCTATCATAGCCACCCAAAAGGCCAGGGCACGGGAAACGATGTGCAAACAAAAAAGTGAGATTAATGCCCCACGCACCATACTCCGTCACCATAGGTTGACATTTTAGGGGAAATTCAATTAGCCAGTGTAATTTACCACAAATATTTAGTATCCCCTGAATGTTTGGCAGAGGGACCGCAGCAGATATATCTGGTATCTGCTGCGATCCCTTCATTACCACCTGCAGCCACAGCCCCCATAAGTTTCTATGGTGGATGCAATGTTGCCTAGTTTACCAAGTTCTGGGATGAAAGCTTTCTGGAGCTTGGCCCCCGCAGCTAGCCCACTAAAGACTATGGGCTACAGAATGAACAATTAGCTGGTAGAGGGTTCACCCGGAATCCTCCCCAGCAATGGTATTCGCATATGTGTGGTCAGCGGAACCTTGCATGCGCAGGAGCACAAACACCACACTGAGCACATCGCAGGGATGGACTCCCTTCGTAGCTCCTGTACCTGTGGTTGCTCAGTCATACATCTGGCCGTAAGAGTGGCAACCTGCAGTGCGAGTCTGGGTGCTAATATCACTCCCAAGATCACATTGCAAATGAAATTCTTAATGAACAGAACCCTTAGAGAAGCAGAATGTGTATGAAAAGGAGTGGGCAGGTGCATGTCAAGTGCCAAAAATAGCGCTGGCCACAGATGCACATGCACCCAACGGGAGGTGTTACTCTTGCAGTTGAGGATGATGATGATCTGCATCTGCTTTCGATAAGCTGTTTGTGCCTGGAGTCATTAATATAGTATTTAAGTCAATCATAGTGCTGTATGTATATGAAGTTGCAAATCTCTATTCACATTAGGTAATTGATATCTTGATTTGGACAGCTGCAGAATATTCTCATTTGTTTTTTAAAGAAGAAGACAACAAATATTTGTATTTAGTTGAAGTTAATTAGAAATGTTAGTAAGTACAGGTTGAGTATCCCTTATCCAAAATGCTTGGGACCAGAGGTATTTTGGATATCGGATTATTCCGTATTTTGGAATAATTGCATCCCATAATGAGATATCATGGTGATGGGACCTAAATCTAAGCACAGAATGCATTTATGTTACATATACACCTTATACACACAGCAGGAAGGTAATTTTAGCCAATATTTTTTGTAACTTTGTGCATTAAACAAAGTGTATCTACATTCACACAATTCATTTATGTTGCATATTCACCTTATACACACAGCAGGAAGGTAATTTAATACAATATTTGTAATAACTGTGTGTATTAAATAAAGCTCGTGTACATTGAGCCATCAAAAAACAAAGGTTTCACTATCCCACTCTCACGCAAAAAAGTCCGTATTTCGGAATATTCCGTATTTCTGAATATTTGGATATGGGATACTCAACCTGTACTTTTTTCACTGCACTTAATTGTGCTGTACATGGGAGATACAAATTTAGAAATACAATAGTAGAAATATACTTTAAAATTTACTCTTTTGTTTTACTTTTATATTTCTCAGTGGGCATAAGAACGGTTATGTGCCTCCCACAACAGAACAGAGGAAGGGTATGAAATAAAAAGACCTGTTTTCTATTAACTTAGCGACCAATGCCCAGTGTGACATCTGCACCTCAATGACCAGACCATTTTCCCATTGCCTCACAAGGTGTTGGTGTTTGGGAAACTTTTGTCCCTTTCTTAAGGAGTCAATGGGGGTCATTCTGACCCGTTCGCATGCGGCGGTTCTTCGCCGGCCGCAATGCGCACGTGCGTCGTTGCCCAGCGACGGCCATCGCTGGGCAATGACATGAATAACGAAGAAAGCGATTGCTACCGCAATCGCAAGAAGAATGACAGGTGGAAGGCATTCTGGGGCGTAAACTGACTGTTTTCTGGGAGTGGAGCAGCGAACGCAGACGTGTCCAGGCGTTTGGAGGGCGGATGTCTGACGTCAATTCCGGGATCTTCATTGCTGGATCCGTCGCCCTGGGTAAGTAACTGCAGGGCTAGTCTTGTTTCACAGAAAACTTTTTTAGCATAGCAGGACTTCACAAGCGATTGCAGCCTTGCTATGCTAAAATACAGTCCCCCATAGGCGGCATCTAGCTGATCGCACGAGCAGCAAAAAGTTGCTACATGCGATCAACTCGGAATGACCCCCAATGAGTAGAAGAACTCACAATCACAAGATATTCAAATGAAATTACAATACCGAAATACAGTGCAACTTGTACATTCAACACAATAAAAAGAACATATTTTATTTTACTGGAACACGTTGTCGCTGTGTCTTTTCTTCACTTTAACCGAATGAACCTAGGTATAATGGGTTAGTACTATTTCTTTAAGATTCACACTATGCACTGTTCACTATGCAATAAACACTCTGATAATATTAAACTGAACTAGACTAATAGTAATACTGTATCACTTTTCAAAGTCACCCCACAAGGTTACTATTGCAGTCTATCTGAGTACTCTTTCCTCGCTCTCTACCTCGTTGGTGCACATATGAAGAATCCTGTCCTTCTGGTACCAGTGAGATTTGTTGAGTCTCTCTTAGATAAATATGATATGTCTCTGAGATAAATGGGGCAATATCACGTCCTGAGAGATTAGATTCCACTGTTTTGAGTCACTTGCTGCCTCTCGCTAAACATGCAGTAAACTCCTCAGGGAAGATGAGAATTAAGACAAATTTATAACTGTATTTTCTAATCCAGGAGAATTATAATCCTGTTTGATGCTTAAAGGGAGTGGAATATCAGAGCCATGTAGCTAGAGTTCACTGACTAACACTGTTAATCACTATTCCTTCCAATATGTGTGAATGCTGTAGTTTACTTGTTAACTCAACCTCAGCTGCTGCAGATTTATTACCAAAGTCTTATGCCTGAGAAAACTAATATTCACGTAGTAGGTTAAAGGCTGGTGAGTAATTCAGAGTCTAGTATCAATTTCTCATTACTGTCTGTCTATTAGAAAGATTCTGGAGCTTCAATAGATTGCAGTTACTTCCATCAATCCAGACCTCAGGTATTAGCTGAATGTCTCTGTATTATGCACGGTATAACTCAGGGCTGAATGTATCTGTATTATGCAGGGTATCACTCAGGGCTGAATGTCTCTGTATTATGCAGGGTATCACTCAGGGCTGAATGTCTCTGTATTATGCAGGGTATCACTCAGGGCTGAATGTCTCTGTATTATGCAGGGTATCACTCAGGGCTGAATGTCTCTGTATTATGCAGGGTATCACTCAGGGCTGAATGTCTCTGTATTATGCAGGGTATCACTCAGGGCTGAATGTCTCTGTATTATGCAGGGTATCACTCAGGGCTGAATGTCTCTGTATTATGCAGGGTATCACTCAGGGCTGAATGTCTCTGTATTATGCAGGGTATCACTCAGGGCTGAATGTCTCTGTATTATGCAGGGTATCACTCAGGGCTGAATGTCTCTGTATTATGCAGGGTATCACTCAGGGCTGAATGTCTCTGTATTATGCACGGTATCACTCAGGGCTGAATGTCTCTGTATTATGCAGGGTATAACTCAGGGCTGAATGTCTCTGTATTATGCAGGGTATCACTCAGGGCCGAATGTCTCTGTATTATGCAGGGTATAACTCAGGGCTGAATGTCTCTGTATTATGCAGGGTATCACTCAGGGCTGAATGTCTCTGTATTATGCAGGGTATAACTCAGGGCTGAATGTCTCTGTATTATGCAGGGTATCACTCAGGGCCGAATGTCTCTGTATTATGCAGGGTATAACTCAGGGCTGAATGTCTCTGTATTATGCAGGGTATAATTCAGGGCTGAATGTCTCTGTATTATGCAGGGTATTACTCAGGGCTGAATGTCTCTGTATTATGCAGGGTATCACTCAGGGCTGAATGTCTCTGTATTATGCAGGGTATAACTCAGGGCTGAATGTCTCTGTATTATGCACGGTATAACTCAGGGCTGAATGTCTCTGTATTATGCAGGGTATAATTCAGGGCCGAATGTCTCTGTATTATGCAGGGTATAACTCAGGGCTGAATGTCTCTGTATTATGCAGGGTATAATTCAGGGCTGAATGTCTCTGTATTATGCAGGGTATAACTCAGGGCTGAATGTCTCTGTATTATGCAGGGTATCACTCAGGGCTGAATGTCTCTGTATTATGCAGGGTATAACTCAGGGCTGAATGTCTCTGTATTATGCACGGTATAACTCAGGGCTGAATGTCTCTGTATTATGCAGGGTATAATTCTGGGCTGAATGTCTCTGTATTATGCAGGGTATCACTCAGGGCTGAATGTCTCTGTATTATGCAGGGTATAACTCAGGGCTGAATGTCTCTGTATTATACAGGGTATAACTGAGGGCTGAATGTCTCTGTATTATGCAGGGTATAACTCAGGGCTGAATGTCTGTATTATGCAGGGTATTACTCAGGGCTGAATGTCTCTGTATTATACAGGGTATCACTCAGGGCTGAATGTCTCTGTATTATGCAGGGTATAATTCAGGGCTGAATGTCTCTGTATTATGCAGGGTATCACTCAGGGCTGAATGTCTCTGTATTATGCAGGGTATCACTCAGGGCTGAATGTCTCTGTATTATGCAGGGTATCACTCAGGGCTGAATGTCTCTGTATTATGCACGGTATAACTCAGGGCTGAATGTCTCTGTATTATGCAGGGTATAACTCAGGGCTGAATGTCTCTGTATTATGCAGGGTATCACTCAGGGCTGAATGTCTCTGTATTATGCAGGGTATCACTCAGGGCTGAATGTCTCTGTATTATGAGAAAAAGAAGGACCTGGCACCGGTATAAATTGTAATGGAATGGAAAAGAGGCCAAAGTGGACAGATATTGAGAAGGAAAACGCTTTCTCAATTATGGTCCTTATTGGCGGTGCGCCCAGAGCTAGAAAGTATCTGTACATACACACGGAGAGAAAGAAAGCTCTGGTGTGGGCGCACTCTTAGGGGGAAAAAAATCAAAAAAATATATATATATAATTTTTTTGAAAAATGAATAAAAAAAAGGTTGTAAAAGCAATATTTATTAGCAAATTGATTAAAAGTTATTAGTTATCCCACTATGATCAGAAAGTGTCTAGGTGTTGGTTAATATGAAATTAAATTATTATTTTGTATTATACTTTATTGGAAATAACCAACAGAGGTATAAGACAGCAGGAGACAAAGAGAAAAAGAAAGAAATGTTCTGGTTTCGTTAATCACACAAGATAGATTAGAAGGGTTGCAGACACTGGCTAGTCTAGCAACCGTTTCTCCTGACCAGCACAGAAATTCTGTGTTACTGACAACAGAGAGATCCAATAATATATCTTTGAAAGACCAATACAATGGTCAATGTCGGACAAATTACTGATCACCAGATATACCATCAATCACAAATTGAAATTTAGAGACATATCTGACCATTTTTGGAGCATAATGCAGACATAGCCATGCTGGATGGAAAAGAAGAGCAGAAGGAAAAGGAAAAGCAGAGAGGAGGGGAAAGAAAAAACGGGTACGTTTGGAAAAGACAGGAGAGGGGGTATAGAGGTGAAAAAGTGGTGATCCTGCTGTTGGTGTCCACCCTTCTAATGAAGGGGAATAGTGTCCTTCTCTACAACACCAGGTATTCCCAAAAAGTCTCCTTTGAGGTACTGACCCGGCCCAACGCTGCTTAGCTTCCAAGATCGGACGAGATCGGGCATTAACAGCGTGGTATGATAGTAGAGAGGCTATCTACCAATGAGAGTGCACCTATATAAGAGGAGTGAAGAAGAATGGGGAAAAGGGGGGAAGTG